>NC_088782.1:26012500-26315530 GCF_958450345.1 Calliphora vicina | reverse complement strand
TTTCAACGGTAAAAAAATACAACATTAGCTACTTTGTAAGTTAATTAAGCAAGTATTTAAATATTCTAAGCATTCTTGTAAATAAACCTTACAAACTAAACCCGATTTAGTTAAATTCTGTTTACTCTCCAACGTGGCCACAAACTTTTCATATTCTTTGATTTTAAATCTTAATAAAAGTTCTACTTCTGCATCTACAGTCAACAAATTATCCTCAGAACCGAATGCAACTTGATTCAAAATATTGGGAAATGGGCTTTCTTCTTTGAATAGTAAATGCAAGACAACATGCAGATTGTGTGAAATGCCCTCTTCTCTATGCACAAACATTTGATCGTGCAGATTGTGTTCACGTATAAATTTAAATTTATTTTTATGAAACATCAAACCTACGAATGATTTCTCTTGTTGCAAAAACGTTTCTACATCATTAAGGGTGATTTCAAAAAAATCATTTTGATTTCCGGGCAATATGAAACCATATTCAACGAGTAACTTTAAATTTGTTAAAGCACCATAACTTATGAAAATCTGTTTAAGAGGTAGGATTTTCTCTGCGGGACAATTTTCCAAAGTTAAAATGAATTCAAATTGCTTGGTTTGGGGATTGCGTATTAAATCTGCTTGAGTTGTAAATTGATCAGAATGATTGAATAAATCGAGAAATGGCGCTAAAGCCAAATTACAATCTTCGGCTATTAGAGGTTGAAAGAAGCAGTTATCCGGCTTAATTTGCTTGCCAAAGATATAAACACTACGTGTATTAACCACAAAATAGGACCAACGGAAATCGTTTAAAGTATATTTTAAATCAAAATCTTGATATTTATAAACTAGTTTTAGATTTTGAAAGGATTCTTTAATCTTGCGATTTTGTTCAACTGTACGTTCTAAAATCGAATCTGGCAAGCATTGTAATTCGGACACTGGACAAAAATAAGGCGTGGTAAAATATGTGGGCAAAGATTTTATATATGAATTGAAGTTTGATTCTGCTGCTAGCAATTTTTGATGCATTACATAAAAGGCCATTAAAGATTGAAAAGGTATCTTGTGATCTTTATCAAACTGCTCTACATTAAACATATTTTTAAAATCCTCATCATTCTCTATGGTTTTAATAGATAACAATGCATCGATGGGTAAACGAATAATTTCAGCTTCCTTTTCAATAGCCACCGACTTCGAACATAAACCTCTGCCGGTTAAGGGAAAGTTTCGTGCCGTCAGTTTGGTCTCATTATTCCAACCTAAAGTACTTAGATATTTATATAAATCCGGCAGAAAGCGTTCATCTTTTGTTTGCTGCTGTTCTAAAGCTAAACGCTGGCGTTGTGTGCGTAGGCGTTTGGTACGTCCCATTTTGATGGATCAATTATAACTTTTGAAAATTGTGATAAGAATTCTCTGCTGTTTAAGTTGTTTGTATGTGTGTTGCAAAATTGTCTCCTAACGATGTAAATATATGCCTGGATTACATATAAATTTATATTAACAGATTTTTACAGTTTCTGTAAAGACAATAAAAGGACCAGAGGTTTTTATTATGACACTTTTCCAAGGGGCTTAAATGAAACTATCATTTGAGTCATGTAATTTATTAATAATTGTGGCCAAGTTCTTGAACATTAACTATGTATTATGTATATTATTTTTCATTTAATTAATAACAATCTAATAGTCAATGTGGAAATCTTTGCCATTGATTTAATCTACGAAATTATTTTGAACTGTATTAAATGGTTTGTTTATTTTAATACAGATTCTTCAAAGAATTTCGTGTGGTATTTTAGACCATATGGAAAAATATTAGTTTAACAAAATTAATTAAAGAGAAGTTAAAAATCTCTTTTTAAAAACATAGAGTAATAATTATAATGTTGTTACAAATGAAACTATCATTTGAGTCATTTAATTTATTAATAATTGTGGCCAAGTTCTTGAACATTAACTATGTATTATGTATATTATTTTTCTTTTAATTAATAACAATCTAATAGTTAATGTGGAAATCTTTGCCATTGATTTAATCTACGAATATCTTTTGATTTGTATTAACACGTTTGATTATTTTAATACAAATTGTTCAATGAAGTTCGTGTGGTTGTTTAGACCATATGGAAAAATATTAGTTTAATAAAATTAGTGAAAAATATATAAAAGAAATATTTATAAAGATTTTCAGAAAATAAAGATCTTTCATTGGGTATACATATGGAATATGTTAAATAATTAGTAATATCCGCCATTTCTGGGCCGAATTTAAATATCAACCATGTTTAGGTACCTATAAGTTATTTGGAGCTTCAAAAAGTAGATTTCAACAGACAGACATGGCTATATCGATATATACTTTATGGGGTCGCAAAAGAAGGGAAGGGTAAAAGAATTAAAATGCTTTTTAAATAAATATATGATATAAGGTCTGTTCAAAGTTTTCTGCGTATGTTCGTGAATTCTTTCCCGATAATAACTAGTAACATGAAGATTTAAGATTGATGTAAAATCCAAAATATAAATTTGTCTCTTCAAGGAATTATTTTCATATATTTTCCTCTGTTCTTGATATATATATCTATAAACGATTTTGTTTGGCTATTTCATTACACTGGTCTATTGTCAACACACGGTTTAAAAATTCAGCACAGTTCTTTAACTTTCTTTGGATCCCAAAATAATACTTCACACATACACACACTTAAACAGCAATTCTTATATCTCATGATTGTCACCTTTTTTGTCAAAAAGGTTTTTGAAAATATCCAAACAAAGATTACGAAATACGTAGTTGTTGGTAGAAGTCTCAAAAAGGTTGTTTGTCAATGAAATTGGCCTTGATTTAAGCATTAAGAACTAATTTAAGAATACAACTTACCAAATGTGCAGCCACACGTTGACCAGAAGCATTGAATTTGCAGTTTGTATAACGAGTTAGTGTACTATATGATTTGTTATTACTATTAATGGATTGTCTACTGCAAAATCTAGCCAAGTGGACCAGTCCAGCCATAATTTTCCAAAATTTATAGGATTTCTAGCCTGTAATATTGTTGTATGAGTGGGATATTGACAGTCGTGATGTACAAGTGTTGAGTACTCAATGCAGACTACTCATGAGTATTCAGTACTCAAAAGTACCTTCTAAAAAAAGAACAGTTTCACAGTGAAATTTTTAAAAAGTAATATGACATACATATGTTTATTTACATATAACTATGAGATATTGTATTGAGTACTTAAGACCCAAAAACACATATAATAATTTTGCTTTAACTGTAACTGGCAGCTACGCAATGGGGAAACAAATGCAACTCAATCAGTCCGTTAACATTATCATACATTTTCGTTCTTCACATACTTCAAAGTTAAAAACATACAAACTTTTGTACTTTGCGCTGAAGTTCGCTGTACTGATTGGACTTCTCTGAATATACATACACGTATTTAACTGCATCGCTCAGTCGAAGTTGAAGCAAACGTATTTTATATGTTTGAGCCTTTACTTGTAAAGTAATGAATAATATCGAGTACTTATTAAAAAATTTGCAACACTAATAGCAATTACTTTTTCATAGAAGCAGTGTTGGTATTTTAGCTATTTTCTTGTCAAATTTAGCGATTTTGAATCCATTCTAGCGATTTTTTTATGAATTGCAAATATAAATAACGTTTTGAATAACGTCTTTCATTTTAAGCATTCTTTCAGTTTCATCTTTGGGTATCCAAATTAAAAATTCAAAACTTTATGTTTTGATCCCAATAATTTTCCAAAAAAATGTCTGCTCAAAATATGTATGTCAGATTAAAAAAATAATTTTTTTCTGAAATCGAGAAAACTATTTTATGCGTCGACGGTGTTCAACATGCCGGTTTGAAACCTATAGAAAACTATTTTACATGCCACAGACTTTAAAACCGTTCCGCTCAGCCATAGGCTCTATTATTTGTAAAATCAGATTTTGACAAAATTCCACTAATTAAAATCATGTAAAATAACCTAGATTGTGACCAAAATTTCATGTAAACTAGGTTCCGGGCAGATGTAAATAAGCCATTGTAAATTGAAGTTAAAACAAAATTACAGTCATCATTAAAATACCGTTACCGAAATAACAGCAACTACCGTTACCGCTCATTTAAACGTTCCGAATCTGCCTTGTGAATTACTTTAAACATAACTATTAAAATTTAATTTTTATAATGTTATCTTGATAATAGTTATGTTAGGTCCTTGTTATCCATCTATTTTACTACACTAAAAATTATTCTCGGTCATTTTAATTGTTGCCCACAAATCTAAAACAATTATAATTATTTAACGTTTTGGAAGTATTTATTTTGGGTAATTTATATGGGTAATTAAATTACAGGAATTATATTGTACATTTTAATTATACTTGAAATGTGCATTCAGCTGCCCAATAATGTTTGTAATTTATTTTTAATTGTTTTTTGTATACTTATTAGATATTTCATTTCAACCAACAAGGATTTGGCCATTTCTAAATTATTTTCGGAGAAAGCGTTTCCTAAAGATACCACTTTTTCTTGTAGTTCTTGTGTTAAACGATCGTTTATGGCATTTAATTCATTTTTAGTAGTGGCATCCTCAACTTCTTCATTGCGTTCCATCATTTCCATAAGAAACTCCTTATTAAGAACACTATTGTCCTGGGGTATTTGCAAGCCATTCAGCTCTAATAAATACTGGCCTCTATCAATGGGCACTGACAATGTTTTATAAGCTTTATTGATTAGCGAACTCCAGTCAGCTGAATTGGTCTGCTCACGAGAAGTTCTAAAAAGAGAAAATTAGTTAAACATTAAAATACATAAAATGAAAATTGTCTGCAGTACTAACTTATTACTAAATTTATCTGGATGCACCACAGTTTGTAATTGCCTGAAGCGCTTCGTTAATGCTTGAGCTTCCAAATCAAATTTTTGGGGAAAATCCAAAAGATCAAAATAGTTCTGCATTAAAGAAGAAATGAAGCTCGTGAGTAAATTATTCAAATAGAAATTAAAGCACCACCTACGATTTCTGTGTTTACATCTTGTAAATGGCCACAATGTTGACACAACATTAAGGCTTCTCCTTGCCTCATTTCCTTTTTACAATTCCAGCATTCTGTGGCCTTAGTTAACGTTGCTGGAGCATATGCACGCTTTTGTTGACTATAGTTTAAATTATTGAATATTGTTTCCTTAGTAGCTTCCCATTCCAAAGGTAAACATGGTGTGGCTTGTGCTGAGCTAGTAAAAACTAATCTACTTTGGTTTATATGGTTTTCTTTAAGATTTTTCAAATAACCACAACTTATTCTAGCAAATCGTCTCATTTTGTACGTGTTTATTGTGAAATTAAATTTTAAAAATTTAAAAGAATTTGTTATCTAATAAGTAGGCAAATAAATAAATAATGAATATGTGTATCAAAACAAAACAGATAATTAGCTGTTTTTGCCAGTCAATGCCAAAGTGTTGACAACGTCATCAAAAACGCAATTTTTCACAAAAAACTTGACTTTTCATAAAAAACGGTTTTTAAATGAACATCCAGTTTTTACCAAATATCTAGGTTTTAACCAGAAAATAATACTCAAAAGTTCATACAGAATCTTAAGAAAAACATATAGGTTGTATAAAATGCTTTTAATTGATTTAAAATGCTTACAAAAAGTAGTTTATCTGCAATAAAAAAATGTCAACTTAGTGGTTAACAGCTTACCGCCATTTCTAGGGTTAATTCGAAGGGGATTAAAGTTATGTTTACTCAATATGGCAGCATATTTTAGTACACTACATGAATTTATACAACTATATCAATATGGCAACATTCTTATTAAAAAAGCGCCTTGGATTAAATTTAAGTCAAGTTTTTTATTAAAAAAGTTAAAATGGGTAAATTCACAATTATATTAGTTTGTTCCAATTATAACATATAATTTTTTGCAGACTCCTTATTACTTTCTGAAGAAATCAAGCAATTAAAACGTTTAAGTAAGTTTATTTAAATTTTAGTTTGTAGAATAATGTTGATATGTAGTTCATTTTGTTAGGAGAGTTTTATGAAGATCAATTAAAGTTAGTGGGCATAGAAATGTGTGATTTGGGTGATGATGTCTACAATTTGCTTGATGAATCTGTAGAGTTACAGCGTGTTACCAATTTGCAGGACATGCGCCTGTCGAATCTACAAACTTTTTACTACAAAAAGAAAAAGGAACACTTGGACAATCAAGCCATTATAGCGCAACTGAAAAACGATATTAAAAAACAGCAACAAGAGTTGGAAAAAGAACAGACAGAATGCAATTTATTGGAAAAGTAAGCTACCTTAAATTCCAGTGAAAAATAATGTATTGTTGCTAATGTGTTGAACTTTTATTCTATTTAGATTTACCACTTCAATTAATAAACGTCTAGTATCCGAGGCTCAAATGCAAAGTTCAAAACTAGACATAGAAGCCAGCATGAAGAATTTACAAGATCACTTAGTAAGTATTTAAGAACATTGTTTGATAAACACGTCCCTCGAATAATCGAGGACAAATTTTCAACCGGCCATTTCAAATGTTTCTGTCAATTTAATTTTTTTTGTTTTAGGAAACATTGGAGATACCAGACGACTTTAATATAGACGAGTTGATCAAAAAAGTGGATTTATTGAAAAATGAAAAATCTAAAGAAAAGAAAGAATTTTAGCATTCAAATTAAATACATATCGCACACTAAATACAATAACGTCACAACTCATAATTCTTAAATTTTCAGGAGCAAAAACGGTTGATCTTCCAGAAGCAATGCAATAAACAAAAACAGACAACGAAATTTTTGCAGTCAAAAGAGATAGTGACGAGAACGACATTTTTGGAGTAGTTAATAGATGTGTACTGTGAATCAATTTATTGAAAAAATTCAATTTTGAAAAATTTTAAGTTGTGACGTTATTGTATTTAGTGTGCCGAAAGGTAACCATATAACTAACAAAAATTTAATTGAGATTGTTTTTAACTGATTCTGATTTATGTTATGTTGGCAATTATCAAAATACTGGTCTTAAAATACTTTTGTGATTAAAAAGGTCATCTGTAAATTATGTGGTTTTGTTTTAAAATTATCGCTATATCGTAAAGGGTTATAAGTACAGCTTGTTCAATAAAAATGTGTTTCAATTTGTATATTTTACTCGTTTTATTTATATTTTAGATGTAATATAAAGATATTGAACATCTATTATACTTTTTTTTGGTTCATGCCTTTGCTAAAGGTGAACATCACAAATAGAATACAGGGGCCGAATATCCGCAACCGATATCGAGTAAAATTGATCGTAATTTTTCTAATTTGAGATTATGGCATTCCATATCGACCAAGAAATTTAGTACATTTTATCATAATTTCGATATGATAGCTCATTCGATCACGAATGCGGTAATTTGGCCCCTGCTCTTCTAATTTCTGTCCGACTAGTACCACTCCTTTAAATAAAAACAAGTGTAACTCACCTAATTTTACCCCAAATTAAAAAAAAAGAATAACAAACCACACATTGTGCATATTTTCAATATTAATTACATCGTGTATTTTTTTGTTGAAATTATGTTTTTAAAAAATGACAAAATATATATTTATATGAAATATTTATAATTTTCCTTAATAAAAAAAATGTATATCAAACATCATCATAATCTAAAAAAATAGAAAAATATAAAGGGAACGTAAGGCGAAAATAAATGTTTTTTTTAAGGGGAAAATACAATTAACAAGTATTTGAAAGCAAAATATATAATAATAGCATTGAAAGCAAAAATTAAAAATTATTTAGTTTTAGTCGTTTGTTGTTATAATTTAATAATAGTTAACTTGAAGAAAGCGGTATATATATTTGAATATATTTTGTTGTTGTTGATAATTTGAAAAACGAGTTCCTCGTAATAGATTATAGAACGATCTACACACATTCGTATAGATGAAATATTCTCAAGTTGTTTTTTATTTTTTTTTTTTATTAATTTTTATGTATAAAAAGGAATTTTTCGTTTTAAATTTGTTGATTGATTGCTGAGTTGCTTTTTTGTGTTGTTATTGGTGTTTTTCTGACATTGTTGTTTGTTGTTTGTTGTATGTAGTATTAACTTATTTTACTGGAAGCTTGTAAAACACGATTAAATTTTATATTTTTTTGTTGTTGTTGTTAATGTTGTTGTATATAAACCTCTACCATATTTAATTTCTTCTTTTTAAGGGAATTTATTTGTTTGTTTTTCTCATTTAAATTATTATTTTTTGTTGTTTTTCAATTTCTCTTTTCGTGTATTGTTGTTGTTTGTTGTAGATGTTGTTGTTGTTTTAAAGGGCGGGTATGTGGCAGACAAACATTCAACTGTAGCTAAATGCGCACGAAAAATGCGTCTTTAGCGGCTGAATTCGGGCGCATCGTCTTGTGTAATGTCACCGTATTTCCAAATGGCTAAATGAGCATTTAAGGCAGCTTGTTGGGCAGCTTTGTATTGATCAATCAATTCTCTAAGTTTGCGTTCGCCACGTTTCTCAACCATTACTAGACCATCAGACACCAATTGTTTACCAATATCAACATTGGTAGAGGGATCGTGAATGGTGGCTAGAGAAGGTCCGGTGCCAGATTTCATTTCAATATTAATTTGGACCTTGCGGTTGAGAACATCCTCGGCGAAGGCACGCAAAGCTTCTTCCTTATCTTCGTTGTCTGCGGGCAGTTGAATCAAGGCTAAAGCATATTCAGTAGCGAATGGCCTCTCACTAGTAAAACCAGCTGGCAAAGCAGCCAAACGTGTGAAGGGAACAACCTAAAATAAAGAAAAATTAACCATTAGTTGAATGCTAACTATATTTTATTCGAATTAGAATTGAAATTGAGTTTGGTTTTGTAGGTCTTGATTCATCTTGAAACAGAAACTGAGATGACCCTCAAATATCGATTGCCTTCGAAGCTAAACAAAAGCCGCTGTAAAAGTTTCCAACGGGCAACTTTAAAAAAATATTAAAGTTAAATTGTCCACTCTTAGCTTGGCCTTTGTTTGTAGCGCCTCTAACAGCAAACATAGTGACAAATGAGTTAAAATTCATGACAAACTTTAGTCAAACGTTAATGATTCGTTTATAATATTAAAAAAAGATCTATTTTTGATTTAGCAAACTTATGACTCATGCGTTTCACTTTTAGCCGGAAACGGATCTAAGGAGCTTGCAAAATATGTATACTTTAATTTCATTATAAAACATTTGTTCATGCTTACCTCCTTGTTGCCGTAGTCAATGTACAAAACGGTAGCATTGCCGTCTTGAACGCGTTCGACCTTAGCGCGGTACCATTGATTGTCGGCAGAGAATTGAGCAGCGCACAAATCACCACGCTTGGGGGTGTATGCTCCAGCAATTGGTGGATTGGATTGGAAATCAGCATGCAATTTTGCCATTAAAGTATCCAATTTAGAACCGCTGTTACATGATTGAGCAAAGAATGATAAGGTTTCGGTGATCTCGGTGACAATGACATCTTCCAAATGAACTTTACGTTCAACTGGTGCCTTTTCTTCTTTTTCCTCGACGACGGGTGCTTCTTCAACCACTTGTTCGACATAGTTGGCCCAAATGTTTTTCTTGGCAGCCTTGGCACGATCTTCAGCAGCCTTGAGTTGGCGGTAGTATTCGGATTTTTCGGCACTAAAGTGAACTTCAGCGAGACCTTCTTCAACCAAAGCAACGGACAAGTTGACGTTAGCGTCAGTCCACAACCAACCAATGACAGAGGTTCCGTTCTTATCGGTGGTATCAATGTGTACGGAAACATCACGTTGCAATACACGATCGCGGGTAAATGTCAAGGCTTCATCGCCGTAGGGTTCGCCCTCTTGAGCTGGCACGCCATTCAAGGCAGGACGTGATGAACGAGGACAGGAGATACCAGCCAACAAGAAGGTAACTAAACAACTATCCTTGGGCACGAACAGACGAAGGCGGGAACCGCTGGCTACAAATTCAACAATACCCTCAGTACGCAAAGCACGCTGCCAAGAAGGCAAGTATTGAACCTTAATGCGGGAATGGTCGACAGTAAGGTCGTTGACACGCATGGTGGCAGTATCTTTTTTGCCGTTCATGCCCTTTTGACCCTTGATGGCTTGATTTTCAGCAGCAAACAATTGATCGTAGCAAGACGAACGCTGATCGTCATCCTGGCGGTAACGAACAACAGAAGCCAAACCCTTGGATACCATGGCTTCGGCCACATTTTGGCCACCAATAAGTACGGTATAACAGTACTTTTCGGGGAAGTTATCACGAGCAGGCGAGACATAATCCAACACGCATTGGACCTTCTTGTTGATCAACTTCTTACGCAAAAACTCACGGGCATCAAACATGAAGGGGATCTCATAAAGAGGTCTGAAGTTTTTGGGACGTGGAGGAGCCTTAACAACTTCCTCGCCATCGTTACCGATAACAGCACGGGTGTCACGTGGTGGGCGAATTGAAGAGAAGAATACCTTCTTAATTTGACCATTGGGAAGTTTGACATTAATGGCATCACCATTGAACACTTCAACTACGGTGCCGGTGAAGTCTTTTTCTTTTGTATTGAATGTAGGAGCATTAGATTTATAGTCTTGCCACAAACGTAAACGTTTCTCCTTGGCCACACGTTCAGCTGCACGAAGTTTTTCCGCACCTACAAGTAAAAAAGTAAATATTGAAATGAGCCGTTTAACAAAAGAAAACAATCTGTATACATTAAAGAGTAAAATTACTGAAAGACTGACTGATTTAACATCGCCCAACTCAAATCGCAAAAGGTATAGACATGAAATTAGAAATATAGGTTTCCCCACTCTCAATATGTAGATTTAGAGGTTAAAAACGGGTAACCGAATTTACCTAATACAGATACCATACAGATTTAACATCTAAAACTACTTTGAATTTCCATTATTAAACAATTTTTTATTGGGGCGGCGAAGCGAATCAGGTCAGGTCAGACAGTCTTTAATATTTATCATTTAAAAAATGTTGCCGGGGTGAAATGATTTAAAAGCTTGTAAAACAGCTTAAAAATCTTGGAATCCGCCATTTTATTATAGCATATTTTGGTTTTAACTTAAAGCCTTATTAAGATGTAACTCAAATAACTAAAAGTAAAACCGAAATATGCACACTAAAATAATATTGTAAAAGAATTGTATATATTTAAATTTAAACAAAATTGTAGACTTGTTATCTAATGCAAATGCTAAAAATAACAGCAAAAACACCTCAAAACTGCCCTGAACTTGTTACTCTGGCATCTTCAATTCCAATATAAAAAAAAAATATTCAAACATTTTAACATTAAGATGATCGAGATGCCAATTAAAATACTAGATAAATACTACTATAACAAAATAGTTTATGAAAATTAGCCTTATTAAGATGTAACTCAAAATAACTAATAGTAAAACATTTTTTTTTTGATGGAAATTTGAATCATATTTGGCCTTAGGGCTTGATTCTGAATAAATGAAATAAATAAAATAAACAATATTGCAATAGAATTGTATATATTTAAATATTAACAAAATGTAGACTTGTTATCTAATGCAGATGCTAAAAAATAACAGCAAAAACACCTCAAAACTGACCTAAATTTCTTAATCTGGCATCATCGATTCCAATATTAAAAATGATTCAAACATTTTAACATTAAGATGATCGAGATGCCAATTAACATAATAGATAAATACTACTACTACATACAACAACAAAATAGGTAGTTTAATAAAATTATTCAAGATTACTTACCGCCTTTCATTAAAGCCATGGACCAGTCAACGCATCTAGCCAAACCTTCACGCAACAAAGACTCGGCAATGTTTCCCTTGGGATGGATGATGGTACCAATGAAATTGGCGTTATTAACAGATTCTAAACGAATCTCTACCTCACGTTGCAACAAACGTGTCTCAACGTAGTAGCGGGCTTCATCGACGTATGGCACCTTAATTTTCAAATCAGGTTTACCCTCAGAGTCCAATTTAACACCGGGACAACGGATACCCGAAATCATCAAAGTGATGTAGTAGAAGTCGGGCAGCAAGAAGGCACGTACTGTGGAGCCATCGCGCACATGCTCAATGATGGCTTTAACGGGTTTGCCACCGAACATTTCAACAATTTGCGAGGGATTATCTTGAGTCCATTTGATTTGACGGACGTGCTCAACGGGAGAAACATTCGACCACTTGCCACGCAAAGCATTACGAGCTTGATCTTCCAAATCAACTAGTTTCTGCAATTCCTCTTGCTTGTGGGGCTCTGGTGGACGGCTGTCGCGACGTACAGTTACCAAACCTTCTTTCACCATTGTTTGTACGACATTTTCACCGTTTTCATCGCCCAACCACACGAAACCATATTCACGGTTCGAGTTTGGTGGCTTCTCAAAGCTGAAGGTTACTTCATGGCCAATCAATTTTTGGCGTAAAAATTCGCGGGAATCCCAGGCCCAAGGTTCATCCTTGGTTTCATCACCACCGGCACCAGGACGGCGGGCTAGCTTGGGAGCAAGAACATATGAGAAGGTGATTTGTTTTTCTGGTGGTGGTGCACCTTTGTGGGCACGTATAACAACGGTATCACCAGACAAAACCTAAAAATAATAATAGATACATTTTTTATTAGTGGATGTCAAATATATTTTTTTTATTTTAAAACTTACATAATATTAGAAAATACATAAAACTCTATTAGAAACAACTTTAAAAAATTTAAATAAATTACTGACACGTGCTCTGTGTGCCACAGCAAATTATAAAAGAACAATAATTTCGTGAAAAGAGTGAAGTTGGCTGCAGTTGTTCAGGAAATGATCAACAGACAATGCATGGTTGTATTTTAGGGTAGTTAAAAAATGTACCACTGTGAATTCATAAATGGTGGCGGCAATTCAACAACTACACCCAGCAGTATAAAAAACAAACAGCTGATGGCTTTAACACTAAATTTTTATTTGGTGAAATTGAAAGGGAGACTGGCGAAGTTTGCTGGCGATGAGTTTAAGAGTTAGATTGTGTAGTACACAGGTTTAGGTTAGTTCTGCATTGATAAATGCTCTAATTTGTGAAAATAACTTTATTTCCAACGGCTGGAGAACAAGTATACATGTTAGATATTATTGTTAGTTAATTATTTCATTATTATTGGAGGGGTTTTATAATAAATTTTTGTTTATCTTATTAATGAACATACAAAATATTTTTGTAAAAAAAAGCCAAAATCCATATAATTCCATTTAAATTTAATTTCTGGTACAAAAACTAGGGTTTCGCCCGTTTTATCCCCTTCAAATTAAAAAAAATTAACACCTGTCTACCTATTATACCGTCCGTCTGTTTGTTGAAATCAATTTTCTGAAGACCCCAAATATCTTCGGGATCCAAATATTGAATAATTCTGTCAGACATGGTTTCGAGAAGTTTGCTATTTAAAATCAGCAAAATCGGTCCACAAATGGCTGAGATATGAGGAAAAAACCAGACAATATGGATATCTAATATAGACAATATGGATATCTAATGATAGATATTTTAAAGACATTTGCAACGACGTATATAAGACAATAATAAGTTGAACCTACAATGGGTCAAAATCGGAAATTTTTTAACTGTAATTTTTTTTCACCAAAAAATAAACAAAATTTAAAAAAAAAAGTTTTAAATTTAAAAAAAAAATAAAATTTAAAAAAAAAAAATATAATAACAATTCAAAAAACATTTTTAACAAAAATGGAAAAAAAAAATTTTTGTTTACCTAAAAATATTTAAAATTTGTATTTTGAAATATAATTTGGTGAAGGGTATATAAGATTCGGCACAGCCGAATAGCTCTCTTACTTGGTTCTTGTATAAATTTAGATTAAATTGGATTTTTTAGTCATTAGTTCCGGATATATAGAGATAACGTTTTTACCCATTTCAAGCCATTAAAATTTTCAAAAGTACAAAATTGAGAAAAATGTTTGTATGGAAAAATTGGAAAATCGGGTTCACGAATGGACCTAAATTTTCCAGAATTATTAATGTATCAATCATGTAAAGAAGTTATTTAAGGTCTTCGAAAAGATGGACATTTTTTAATATTTTTTTTGTTGTTAAGAATGTAATGTAAAAACAAGTAAGAGCTATATTCGGCTATATAACCTTCACCAAATTATACTTTAAAATACAAATATTAAATATTTTAATGGTTTACCTTAATTTTAATTTTTTTTCCGAAATTTTTTTTTTCGAAATTATTTTTTTTTATTTTTTAACTCTATTAGTGAAAAAAAACTTATGAAAAAAATATTTTTTTGGTAAAAAAAAATTCGGGTTAAAAAATATTTTTGCCGATTTTGTAGTTCCAACTTATTATAGCCCTGATCGTTGTAATGGGCTTTGTAATATCTATCATTAGATATTCATATTGTCTATATTAATGACTTAGTAATCCAGATAAAGATAAAAAAATATATCTTATGGGCCAAATTTCTTGATTTTAAATAGCATCCGAGCCGGAAAGACGGACATGGCTACATCGACTTCGCTATCTATAAAAATCCAAAATATATATACTTTTTGGGGTCGCAAATGAAAATGTAGAAATTACAAACGGAATGACAAACTTATATATACCCTTGCCACTCATGGTGAAGGGTATAATAATAATAAATTAGAGCATTTCAATTATATAAGCTCTCGTTAAATATTTGATGAAATAATTGTTGATTGAAAGACTATAGACTTTAACCTTTCCTAGATATTTAGTGGTCACAAGATCACAAGTTTTTAAGGTAGGTTTCATAATATGTACTCTGATATTGGTGTTAATCTAAAAACTTAATGTAGAAAGTCATTTCTAATAAAATTTTCAATGTAACCAACTGGGAATAAAATTTTATTTCATTGATTTGGATTTGTCTTTGTTAATTTTAATTTGAAAACTAATTTAGTGGTGTTTTTCGCTATTAAATAATCATCGAAATCACGCGAAAATATTTCCCAATTCTTGTCTATATTACCACATACTTTTAAGACAGGAATAGGTATTTTTGTTAATTTTTTATGTATTTTCAATTTATGAATGAACATTTTATTTTTCATTGCGGAATAGGTACATCTTGATTTTTTAACGGGAATTCTTTAAAATATTTAAAAGAACATATGAAGTTAAAATAACACTTCATAGAAGTTACACTTCCTGTGTTTATACATATTTCCAAGCACAAAGTTAATAAAAAAAAAATAGTTTCAAGTTTTAAATAAATTTTGAAGTGTCGGTTTTTCAATCTGTTTAAGTTTATGTTTAAACGTGGCATACGATCGTTATAATTTGAGTTAATAAAAATACATACATATGTATGCATATAAATTTAAAATAAAAAAAATTGATAATCTAATTTGCCAGATCACCAATTCATTTGCTTGCACCTTTCAAATCGATTTTATAATTTGAACGTTGGAAAGAAAACAAATAACATTAAAAGAAAAAGCAATGTAAACAAAATCTATACATACACAACTGATAAGTGGCTGTTATCATTGCTATGCATGATTTGATTGCTTATTCAATGTGTCTTCGCCAACATGTCAGCCAGCAGACAGCAGCTAACCACCATCCATATATAGTACATATAGATATGGTGGCAGAAAACTAAGTTGTTTGACTGCTTAAAAATGTTCTTTTATTTTATTTGCAGGTTACAGTTTCATACTTGTTGATAATAAGCAATCATAATTTAAATAATACTAATAAAAACATACCGGTTGGAGGAACGTACAAAATTAATTGATTTCTTTTTCGTTTTACAAGTCAATGACTTGTTTTTATATTTTCACACACATACCCATTTTAATTAAATCTCATTAAAATTTTTGTCTACATAGACATTTCTTTTTAGAATAAATATTTCTGCTTTTATACTTAAAGAAAGATTTACATTGAATATTTATATTTTTTGCTATAATTCTTTAATACTTTTCTATTAATTTGTTTATTTTTCATCTGACTCTCAAGCTAATTTATTCATTTATTATTTTGAATCTTTATAGGTATTTTTAATATTTCTATATTTTACAACTTGCTTGGCTTTATGACCACCATCCAACCACTTTATTTTTTAATATTGGTGTATGTAATTTTTGTAGTATATTGGAAAGTGTATTTGAATGAATTTAACTTCTTGAATTTTTAAGGATTTTTTCACCAGGTAATATTTTATAGAACAATTTTTATTTTTTAATTTTACGCTTATATTTTGTGAAACATTTTATGTTGCTTTTGCTAAACCAGTACCTTTCAAACTTTTTGAGCAAATTATTGTTAAAGACATGATGTCTCAATTTAATATTTAGAACTAATTTTTTATAATTTTTTGTGGTTTCGGTTCTATTGAATACATTATTTTAAATCTTGTTTAAATTAATGTGATTATTTTTTTGCCCTTTCCGGTTTTATAATAATAATTAAAGAATTTTCTTGAGCTCAAGGACAGTTATTGTTTAAATAACAAAAATTAAATTTCAGTTTACATTTCAGTATAGTTTTGACAGATTAATAGGCTTTAAGAAAACGAAATTTGTGACCACATTGTTAGAATATAAGGTGTTAGGAAATCTTTGTAACTTGTACAAGCAAGTGGGAAGATAAAGAAATTCCTGTTTATTTCACCAAGTTATATCTTAGAGTTTAAAAGATAAAAAATACAAATTTGTCAAAAATGTATTATTTTCAATGCGCCCACCCTTCTTTCCTGACAATATTCCATGTTACAAGCAGTACAAAGTTTTCCTAACTCGAGATGATCACAAATACTATTTTCTTAAAGCATATGTCTTCCTCTACGGATCATACATAATTTCACCATCGGAACAGTAGTTTAGAAGATCCAGCGGCCGAATTACCTCATTCGTGATCGAATATCTCAATCGAAAAATAATTTCTACTTATATTGAAATTATAATTTCATTATCGAATGCCATTCACAAGTAAGAAAACTACGAGTAATTCGGCCCTAGATTTATTACAATTACTTTTTCGATTGACCAGTATTTGGTTACTTTTAACAAGTGGTAGAAAATATGGCAACACTGCCTCTATTTGTTTACGAAAAATAGTGTAATGAAAGAAAAATAATACAAAACAAGTACAATTGTTTAAGAAAAATCAATTCTTTTTTTTTTTTTTTGCAAATTTCATGTTTTTTAAAATGACTATGGAAATATTTTTAAACCGAGGTGAAATAAATGATTTATTAGGTTGGTTATATACATAGGTAGTAATAAAAATAGTTTTTTTTATGTGTTTGAGAGATGGGAACGCCTTTGATCGCAAAAAAAAATGAAAAAAGTTTTCGACATCGATTTTTGATCACCTAAGGAGTAAAATTTTGCATGTTAATAATTATTTACGATATGATTTAGGGATGAAAATTAGTGTCGAAAACTGAGCATCTTCTGCAGAGGTTCCAGATGTATAAAATATCTGAAGGAAGGACATATTACAAATATGCAGACACCAAAATTATTTTGCTATTAAAAATCAGAATTTTCCATTTTTTAATTTAATCCTTTATAGATATGCATTCTTTTGTAATAAGAGCTACAAATGTATTAACAAAATATGTTAAAAAATTTAACGAAATATGCATTACCATAAAAAAATCAATATTACACTTTCCTTTATGAAATATTTAATTAATTAAATAGTAGAAATCGCAATTAATATTTTCTGGTAATAGTTGTTACGCCTATTACGATAACTATATGCACAATGTGAACGTACTATTAGATCCGATAATTTAAACAATCTAAATATTTTATTAAATATGTTTTCTTAGTTTAAACATTTATCTTCCAAAAGAAGAATCCTTATTCTGAATTCCACTCAATCTTAAACATATGGATAAAATGTGAAACATAAACAATATATAAACATTAAAATGCCACGAGTTAATTTTTCCATTAACATATTTTTGATAAAAAGAAAAATGTATATGTAATGTTGTAACTCTAAGACAATGTATAATACCATCGTAAAACACACTATGAGCTCCTCCGCCCCACTTCCAAATAAACAATCATCACTAAATAAACAATTTAGCAAAAAGTGAAAGTATATTACAAAATATTCGTAATAAAAACATTGTTACAAACACATATTGAATTGGCAAATTATTACAGGTAATAAATTCATTGATGCATTATTTTTTATTTTAACAAATATAAAATACAATTACTTATTGTATTCCCATTCCCTTTTGCTACCAATTTTCTTGGCCAACAATGACAATTTAGTTTTTCTTCTTTTGTAAAGATAACAAGAAAAAGACGATGAAGAAAAAAAGTGAGGTTAAAAACTACGATACGCAGGCAAACCCGGCAAACGCCACTATTTTAAAAGCAGCGTCTCAACGACAGCGCATACGTTCATTTTACTCAAGAAATCTGCCAGGTTGGCACTCGCCTAAAACGAACTTTCATTCAAATGATATCGTGTTTAACGTGTTACTCGTCCATATCGCCCTATATCTCGTATTCTTTTTCACATTCAGTCACTTTGCTGCCGACGTAATTGTATGCGTGTTCAATTGTCGTACAATGTCTGCATTTTTTTTCATAAAAAAATTATGAATTTGTCAGATGTGTTGGAATTCATGTAGATTTTCTTCTAAATTTCTTTAATTTATAGTTAATTAAATGCTTTTTTATTTATTTAAACTTACCTGCTTTACAACACCCTTAAGTTTGGCTGCAGGAGCAGAAGTTTGTGTGGCTGGAGCAGCTGCCGCATTTGTTGTACTCATTTTTTTGTCTTTTTATAAAATCGGTGACTGAATATCTGATGAACTTTTTACAATTGTGTCGTTTATGACGAGGCGGGGTGTGTGCACTTTAACCGTTTGGTTTTACACTTTTTTATGAATTATTTTATTGCTTTAAGCAATAATTCAAACACTTGATTTTTTCTGTCTTTTGTTAGTTGATGGAAAATGGAAAGAAAACCCGTTTTAATAAATGGAAATGTAATCAATTTTTCCTTACTATCCTACTAGTTGAAACTTGTGTTCCACCCGACAAGAAGTTTAATTTCGGTTTGACAAGTAGCAATCACGATACAAAATGATGTCGTGTTTTTTGCTGCAAACACGAAACAACACGATACTCGTGTACAATGGTGGCAATTTAGCGATTTTCTCAGTTGGGCAGTTGCCGTATTTGTTGAATTATTTCTTTTGTCTTTTTATAAAATCGGTGACTGAATATCTGAATAACGTTTATTTAAATTCTATTTAAATAATTTATTGTTTTTTATTTAAATCATTTCTTATTACCAAAAAATAATCACTTTAGTTATTTTCTTACGATACGTGTGTTTTTATCGTTTATCGAATGCACCATAGAATAATAACAATTTGATTGCTCTACTACTTTACTTACTTGCTCTACTACTAAGCATAACAAATAAAAAATGTGTGATTCATCTCTCTTAGTTTAGGAGTTATAGGGCTTTTAAAGTTTTTATATATAACAGTAAATATATCTTTTAATTAATAACATAGTGCTTTAAAATACGTTAATAAAAATCAAAAACTATTTTTTTATTAATATTAACAATAACAGTTTTGCTAAAAAGGATTTAATTTCTAAAATTTGTAACTAAAAATTTATTTGAGTTAGCTATTTTCTAGCGATTTTTATGGCACTATTGACTGTTTCGGAAAAAAATAATTTACCGGCATGAACATCAGGCCACACTGAAAAAGGTTTACCCCAGCTGTTTATTTTTTATTTATTGAGTTTGACATTTAGAGAGATTAAACAAAAGCAAAATGCGAGTTGTTTTTATTGATCTTATTGAACAACTATCATCATGTAATCAATTCTATATTCACTGTCGTTAATAACCTATATAGGAACTGCGTGCTTTGAAAATTGTTGCATAAATTGATTTACTGAAAAGAGGCAAATATATACATATGTAAATACGAGAAAAGACAATTTTGTTGATGAGAAAGACAGAGATGGCAGTTGGCTTATAATATTTCTTTTTTAAATAAGAGTAGCCAGACTGTAAGCTGTATAAAATTAAAATAAAAGTTACGTTTTCAAAAAAACGAAAGTAAAATTTTATTTTATACTTTTAATGAGTTCATGTAAAATCAGGCTTAAATATAACTCCATAGAGAAATACGCATAGCGACAACTAGAAAAAAAACTCTAACAAAAATACGAGTGCTGTATTTGTTTTCACATAGTTTTTTAGTAATACATTCTCACCACTTAGGTTTTTGACAACTTAGTTAGGTCTTGGAACAAATCAAGATCCCAGTAACAGTTTATATTTTTCTCTTAATATTCATATTTTCTGTATTGTAGGCCTTCGGCCGGTCGAACGGACTTTAAATTCTAGGGTGTATCGAACACCGGCTTCGTTAAAATCAATTTTTCTGTATATTAAAATTTTCTGAATAATTGTCATATAAATTCAAAAATTAATTTTTGGTTCACAATGGCATTAATCAGCACCATAATATGTATCATATTAAAGGAATTTTGAAGCACTATTCAATGATACCCATAATGATTAGATTATTTTCCAAATATATGAGAAATTTACTATTATATATATTGATTTTAAATTCCTATAACTCTTAAACTAAGAGAGAGCGGGCAAAAACGTTTTTGTGCTTATAATTATGAAAGCTATCAACATCAAACAAATTATTAAAATGCAAGCTATTTCGGTATCTTGATTTATGCCAAACATACATACAAAACAAGTAAGAGTGCTATATTCGGCTATGCCGAATCTTATATACCCTTCACCTTTGTTGTGGATGCATCATTATTTTTTATAATTAGTATATAGGTATGTATGCACATTGCCCACTTTCAGCTTACAGCATCCTAAATTTATCAAGAACACAAAAAACAACAACAACGCCAAACGAAACAGAACACCAAAAGAAAAAACAAAAACAAAATACGCAAGGCAATGAAACCAACACACATCCAAACATACGTTTAATTGTATAAAAAACAACAACAACGCCAAAAGAAAAACAAAATACGCAAAGCATGCACATTCAAACATACGATTTGTTGAAATCAAAAGTTTAGTTGTATAAAAAACAACAACAACGCCAAAAGAAACAAAACACAAAAAAAAACAAAATACGCAAAGCTTGCACATTCAACCATACGTTTTGTTGTTTTTTTGTCAAAGCATGCAATACATTGTGTTTTTTGATGAAATTTTCAGAGGTTGTCTCGGATTTTTGCTCATATCTCCGTTATTTAAGGACGGATTTTGCTGATTTTAAATAGCAAAATTCTCGAAAGTATGTCTGACAGAATTGTTGAAGATTTGGATCCCGGAGATATCTGGGGCCTTCAGAAAATTGATTTCAACAGACAGACGGACATGGCTTAATCGACTCCGCTATCTATAAGGATCCAGAATATATATACTTTATAGGGTCGGAAATGAAAAATGTAGAAATTACAAACGGAATGACAAACTTATATATACCCTTCTCACGAAGCTGAAGGATATAAAAAGGCACTCTGAAGGACCTATAAATTTAATACTACTCGCGATTAAAATTCTAACGGGCACACAGAGTTTTTTAGCTTCGACCATGGAACAATCTTATTCTCCAATACATAATATTTGTATGTACATAAAACTAAATCCTACGCCTAAAAATTATGTTTAACTGAGTATCAAAACAATTCCCAGACCAAATTATATCTGAAAACACAATATACTTTTCCGATTTTCTTCCACGTACATACCTGATTTTTACGATTATTTCCCAATAAATTTCGTTCACGAATTCATCTGAATTTTTTTAAAAAACATTTTATTATAAAATATGAAGGAACTACAATTTTTAAATTTTCTTAAAAACTACTGAGGTAACGACACTGCCAACTTTTCCACCGAACTTAAAAGATGGAGTCGGTATGCTACACATTTTCTCAAACTTCCCCAGAAAACTATTAATTAGCTCATCTTCGGTCCAGTTGCAAGACGTGATAATAAACATACTTTCTTCTGTCATTATGTTTCTTACCGATTCCATGTACAATTCTCTCTTTTCTTTTGGATTGTCAGGACACAAACTAATAGCATCGTATGTACCTTTGTCATGTACTACACCAAATTGACCCAAATCTTTGCACGATTCAACATTCATTAAATCAGCTACTTTATAATCGATCTTTAAGTCTTGGTCCTTAGCAATACTTTGAGCTAGTTCCACTGCTTTTGGGGAGTAATCCACTCCCAGCAAATTGGTGTAGCCCTCTCGTGCTAGTTCTATTAACAACATTCCATTGCCACAGCCCAAGTCAATTATGCGTTCATCATCTTCAATATCATCCCGTTTCATTATCCAATTAATAACACGTATTTGGGAATCTTCATCAAACCATATTTCACCAACATCTCCGTGATTTCGATAATTTTTAATTTCACGTTCATAAGCCTGTTCCCAGTACTCTTTTGTGCCCAACTCTGATCCATTCAATTCTTCCACGGACATGATGCTTCTAACAACAGAAACAGCTGAAGAAAAATATTGCCACACTGTTTTTTTGTAATAGTTTCGTATGTTTTCATACCAATAAGTTGTTATATATATTGTTTGAATGCAGAGCTTGAAATCATTAGCAGAGTCGAGTTTTTATATTTTTAAAGTCGAATTTTTTCGACTGTTCATGCTATTTTAATGTAAAAAATACGCAGAAAAACGCATTTTATAAACTTTTTATAACAAAAATTCAACTATTCGACCAAAAAGTCTATTTCCACCTTTTTCAGCAAAAAGTCGAGTGTTCGAAGAGTAACAATCGACTTTTAGAACTCTACTTCTTACTCCACGTCTTGACAAGCCATTGTTTTGTGAAAACGTCGGCAGAATTACAATTTTGTTCATATTCTTCTCTGTTTGGGAAAACATGTATGTCTTCAAAGCTTTCTCTTACATTTTTTAAAACGGCATTATTTTTGTATTACAGACAAAGTTGTTCGAATAATTGTTTTGACAAGAAAAAATTAACAAATTTAAAATGTAATATATATCAAAATTAACAAATTTAAAATGTAATATATCTCTTATGTAATTTAATAATTTGAGTCAGATTAAAATGACCGTTATCGTTACCGCTAAAATGTAATTACCGAAATAGCTTTTTTGAGATTTGTGGTAGAAAGTTACATAAAATAAAATGGTCACTATTAATTTAAAATTCCACATTATTATATAAAATATGTTACATGATTTGCTACCAGCAATTTTAAAAACAGGAAAGAAAATTTGATTTTAAAATTTCTTTCTGTGTAACATGTTGTTGTTGGGAGTTTTGGTAACACAAAAAGTATTAATTGGGGATGAAAGCTGAAAAAGTACTGGCATCACTAACTTGCAATATATTTTTTTTGTGCAACGCTTGGCTTGCCACGAATTTATACAAGATGACCTCAATTGAACGGTTTTTTCTATGGTAAACGTCAAACTTTATACATAAAAAATATATAGTTCCTGCATCAAATGTCAAACTCCATATATAAAAAAATATACTAATTCGACTCATTGCTTCGTGCTGTCGCCTTGTATAAATTCGCCTTGGTTTGCCGATTCTAGTTAAAATTCACAAATTTTATTGTTTAATAAAAGTGCTTAAATTAAAATAAAAATACTTGGTATTGAATTTAGAAAAAGCTTTTATTGATCTATATCCTTTGCAACAAAATGTCACCGCCTAAAAGCGGAAATCAAAATGCGAGTGGACGAGGAGGTCGTCCTGCAGTTGGTGGATCTAGAGGCCGTGGTGGTGGATTTTCTGGAAATAACAGGGGTAATGTAAGAAGTGGTCGTATTGAAAGAAATGGTCGTCCTTCGGGAAGTGGCAATATGAGAGGTGGCTATGGAAGATTTGGAGGTGGCAATAAAGGACTAAATAATAATTCAAGAAATCCTGATGATTTTTCAAGTATGTGACAAATCAATTGTTATTAATTAATAAAATTCGAATAAATAATTGTTTTTAGACCTGCGGGAGATCAATTGGATGCAGCTGCGTTTGCCTCCATTTCAGAAGAACTTTTACAAAGAGCATCCTCAGACAGCATCCCGGCCCATGAATGATGTTGAACGTTACAGAGCAGCCAATGAAATAACAGTCCGGGGACCTGCTCCGAAACCTATTGTTTATTTTGACGAAGCCTGCTTTCCTGACTATTGTATGAATGAGATACGGCGCCAAGGTTACAATGAGCCCACTCCCATACAAGCTCAATCTTGGCCCATAGCTATGAGTGGTAATAATCTGGTCGGTATTGCTATGACTGGTTCCGGTAAAACTTTAGCTTTCATTTTGCCTGCCATAGTTCACATAAATCATCAGCCGCCTTTGGCAAAGGGCGATGGACCAATAGCTTTGGTATTGGCTCCTACAAGAGAATTGGCTCAACAAATAAAAAAAGTGGCTGATGATTTCGGTTCGCATGTGTATGTACGCAATACCTGTATTTTTGGTGGCACCCCCAAAACCCGTCAAACTAATGACCTTGAGGGTGGAGTGGAACTGGTTATTGCAACACCCGGCCGTTTGCTAGACTTCTTAGCTAATGGAGTAACAAATATGAAACGTTGTACATATTTGGTACTCGACGAAGCTGACCGCATGCTGGACATGGGTTTCGAGCCACAAATTCGTAAAATATTAAGTCAAATTCGACCAGATCGTCAGATTTTAATGTGGAGTGCTACTTGGCCTAAGGAGGTTAGACAACTTGCTGAAGATTTCTTAGGAAATAATTATATACAGGTATTTTGTATTTTGAAAAAGTATAATTTTTATTTATATAAATTGTTTTTTTTCCTTTTAAAGATTAATATAGGCTCTCTTGAACTATCGGCCAATCATAATATCCGTCAATATGTTGATGTCTGTAGTGAGGTAGACAAAGGATCCAAACTAAAGAGTTTACTATCAAATATTTATGATCAACCTCAACCAGGAAAAATTATAATTTTCGTTGCTACCAAAAAGAAAGTGGATGAATTGGCTCGTTTCATTAATGGCTTTGGAGTGCAAGTGGGTTCCATACACGGTGATAAGTCACAATCAGATCGCGATAATGTTTTGACAGACTTCCGCAATGGTCGTTCCAATATTTTGGTAGCCACCGATGTAGCGGCTCGTGGTCTAGATGTTGATGGAATTAAATATGTTATAAATTTTGATTTTCCTCAATCCTCGGAAGATTATATACATCGTATCGGACGTACTGGCCGAAAGCAGTCTACTGGTACATCGTATGCATTCTTTACAACTAAAAATGCTAAATGTGCCAAAGCGTTGGTGGATATACTACGCGAGGCCAATCAAAACGTAAATCCGGATTTAGAATATATGGCTCTTAATGCTGCTTCTATATTAAGTAAAGAGAAGAGCGATAATCGAGCTAACATGAATGGTTTTAATAACAGAGGTGGTGGCGGCGGTGTTCGTAGATTTGGAAATGGCGGTGGAAACTATGGCAATAACAGGGGTGGTGGTAATAATGGCGTTGGTGCCATCAGATCTCGTAATGTCTACAATTCCAGAAAATAATTTAAGTACTATCATGTATACTTTTTTTTTTTGGCTTTCGAGTGAAAAATTATTATTGATTTAATTTTTTTAAATAATCTAATCTAACTGCTCTGTAACTAAAATCTATTACGAATTTTAAGTGGATTTTTGGTGAACTCATTCATCTTCATGTAATAATTCTACATCTTGATAATATGAACTATTACAAACTGCTAAAAATTCGCTATAGTTTTTTTTTGTTACGGCAGACTACTAGAATCTCCATGTCTTTTGATGATTTTTATTCCAAACAAAAATTATTTATTTCATTTTCATACAACTCCTCAACTCCTCTAAGAATTACACATTTAACTACTGTGTAGCATTTACATAATTAAAACGTACGTTTGCTATAAACAAATTATCAGAAAGCTGAGGTGCACTACTATTATAATCAGACCAAATTTTGAAAGTTTTTATTAAAAAGCAATATAAAAATACTGCAATTTATTTTTGTTCTCAATAAATTAAAATTCAAATTAAGAAAGCTGAGGTGCGGTGCTTTCTATATAAAAGCGATTTATTTTTCATCAAGAATTTTGTAAAGAAATTTATACATGCAAAACAGAGTGGTTTCATTCAGTAAAAATTTTTACTTTTTCTGAAGAAGCAAACTTCTTGATATGAGGTCTATAAACTTGTCCTCTTATTTGGTTCGTTTTTGGTTCTAAGATTGCTTATAAAAATAACCTGCCCTTTATCATTGCATACTTTTAGGAGAAAATTAATTAAGATAATTTTTTCCGTTTTGGATATTACAGTGGTAACAAAACTAGATTAAACAAATATTTTACCGGGTTAGCTAAATTCTTTGAAACACTTTCAACATTTAAACATAATTGGATTCAGTTATGTGATATGTTTCCTTTTCACAAGTCACGGAAGTACTAATATAAAACTATTTTTCAAGGTTCAGTTTTGGCACTATTGATAGCTTTTTTTTTGGTAAGTTTTCGACACAAATTTGGTACTTAATGGAAACTTTCAGAACCCATCTCTGATGTATAGGTAATATCATTTCAAATTGTAGTTGAAGAGCTAAAAACTGAGATTCAATATAGTCTGCCACTTTTAATACAAAACCAAAGACATAGATTAAACACATAAAGATAGAAGAAATGTTAATGGAAAAAATTAAACAAAATTACTCTATTTTCACACATATGGGAGATACAATAACAAAATGCATACAATACATTGTCATGTATTAGGTTTTGGACAAAAGAGTTAGGTTTTTGGCTTACAGTTACCTATATTATTGTCTTCTATGACCAAATGTTTGAACAAATTAATCCTAAATTCAATTTTTAAAATCAAATACAATTGGATGTCTTAACCATTTCATTAAAGTAATTTTTGTATTTTCTTTACTACAAAATCATTACAAATTATTTTAATAAAATTTATTGAATAATTAAATATTTCTGGAATTTCTTGGTGAAAAAATATTTTCCGATTTTGACCTATTCTCGGTAGATTTTCTATGGCGTTATGTATGTCGTAGGAAAGGTATTTGATATGTCTATCATTAGATATCAATATTATTTCTGTTAGTAATTCAGATATAGATAAAAAATCGAGGTAGTCGTGGTTTTTTGTTAATATGTATCTCAGCTATTTGTGGGCCGATTTTACCGAAGACTATAGCAGATATATTGGTGCATTAATCATATATGTATGTAAGTTATTTGGGGCTACGGAAAGTAAGTTTCGGCAGACAGACGGACAGACTTTATTAGCAATCCAAAGAAGCAATCTGAAATTAAATATTAGAAAAGCGTATGTATGTATAGGAAATGTTTATTGATAATTAACATTTATTACATTTGTGACCAAATTAGGGTATGTATTCAATAACCGAGACGGGTTTTTCAACTACAAAAATCTACCGGTTTCATCTTTCTTTATATATATAATTCTTCTGTACGCGTGTTAGTAACTGAACTTCTCCTTAACGGCTGGGCCGATTTCGATGAAATTGTTTGTGTGTGTTTGAGTGGTTTTTTGAGATTCACAATTGACCTATATAGGTACAATGGGCGTGGCATATCCCATACAAAGTAAACATTTATTATTGCATATAAGGACTTCTATTATAATGGGAGAGTCTTCAAACTTTGTGTGCGTTATTGCAGAACAACGTTTGCCGAGACAGCTAGTATATTATATATTTTCGAATAATTCGACATGCCGGTTTTTTTGTGTAGGTTAACCGGTTTTTATAATTGAGAACCTTTTCTGTTTTTTGCAGAGATCGAAAATAACTCGTCCATATACCAAAAAACCTAAATTGTGATTTATATTTTTGTGATAAAAATAAATCACTGAAAATAACAGTTATAAAATGATTTTTATTTAAATGGTTTTAATGGTTTGATGTGAGATAAACAATTCATTTGTTCTTTATTTACATACAATAACGTATTGTTAGTAATTTTTAATAAATTATAGACAGAATATGATGAATATGAAGTAATAAATTATGAGTAACAGAAATGAGATTATTTTTTTTAATTTATTATTAATCTTTTGATAAATTTTATATATTTAAGCGTTGATTTGCATAAAATGCATTTTTGCGATTTATTTTTTATTATTTATTACTTCTACGAAAAAAATAAATTATTTGTGTTTGTTTCATTTCTGTTTCTCTCAACCCCAAACCTAAAATGTTCTCGAATAAATGACTCTCTCAGTGATATATCACAAAAAATTATTTTTAAATGGCTGCGCATGAGAATTTACCATTGAAATGAAAGTGAACCCGTTATTTTCGGTCTCTGGTTTTTTGTTAAAAAAATAATTTTTTTTGTTATACACTGTTATAACTGTCCCAAGACCGATACCAACAGATTAATTTTTTTACCAACATATTTAAAATTCGTTTTGTTTTGGTACTTTTTTTTGGCAACCTATTTAAGTTATTTGGCCAATTTTGATAAAATTTTAAACATTTGTTTTAAATTTACTAACAATGCTTTATTAGAAACTCAATTGTGAATGTGTAGATTGGTCCAAATCCGGATAAACAACCCACAATCAAAAAAGATAGAAAATATTGGTAGTAGAATCATCTGTCATCTGTCTGTCTGTTGACCCAAACCTTTTGCGAGGATCGGTTCGTAATTGATCATAACTCCCATATAACCCCTATATCAGAAAATTGATTGTCACATATTGATGGTGGATATACAAGATTGGGCACAGCACAAGAACACAGATTTAAATCGTTTGAGTATATCTTTGTCACAAAAACCATGTCAGCTAGTTTATAATAAAACAATTCTTTCGTAAATGTTTTTCCCATTTTATTATTAAAAAAAATTATGAAATTTATTTGTTTTCTTTGTAATATTTGTAAAATAATAAAATTACATTTAGATGTTTATTAAACTAAAATATAAGATAATAATAAATGTATGTTGGATTTTGTATTCGATAAAAAAATACATGTATAAAATGTATGCAATACATAAATTTAATTTTTCATTAAAATATTTATATATTTTTTTGTTGCAGTTTTTTAATGTTATAAAATCTGATTAAAAGATAAAAACTTTAATTTATATTTGTAATTTGTTTGTTGGTATGTTGTATTGTATTGTATGTATTTATATTACTTTTATGATAATTTATGTTAATGCAAATTATGAAATTGTATAATTTATAATGTAAATAGTAAAAGTATGAATGTATCTTATTGGGTTTTTCTCTTAAAATAACTTTTGTTTTATAAAGTGTGCTTAAAATAAAAAAAAATAATTTTTTTATATTTTGTGGTTTTTAGTTCTTAACAACACGGCGGGAACCTAAAAGAGAAAAAATAAGAGAAAGAAAAATTATGTGTAAATATTTAGCTAATTGTTAGAGGATACTCCCCCAAGTGTTAAAATGTTTACCTTTTTCTTTGTTTTTACGCTCCTTTTTGCCCCTGCCACCACCACTGCCGCCACTAGCCTGTTTGCTGGCATCATTATTGGGATTACATTTCTTGTTAATACTGCGCACTGCTTCGCAGCTGGGCTCAACACCGCCTGTTGATTTTAATTTATCCTCGCGCGTCATTTGTCCATTAGTACATTCCGACCAGGCACCCTTTTCATAACGACAAGCTGTTTTATAAAGCAAAAGGAAAATATAATAATGAATTTACTAAAACCATTAACTTTGCACTTTTCATATTGTATGTAGAATTTTAATGACGATTTAAATAAGATTATGAAAACCTATTAAGTTTGTTAACGTTTGAAATTTATTAAGAACTAAAGATTTATTAGGTTTTGTTTTTAAATGCTGTATACAAAATTTTACAGCACCATTGTGATGAAAAACACAGGGCAGCGATTTTCAGGCATTAGAAAATCTTAAATAGGTGATAAAAAGGTGAACTATAAAATCAATCCTATTTTTGGTGGAAGATCTCAACGCTCTAGCTGCTCTCTTTAGGGGTCAATTTGGCAATTTGATGAAATCAAAAAAGTCCTCTGAAAAAGGACATTTAAAGATTAAAATGTTCTACGAAAAATGTGGATGTCACCAAAGATACCAAAGTTGTAAATAAAGCTCTTTATGCTTAATTAGCAAAATTATACGCCACATTGGGTATTAAATTTTTTTTAAAAAAATTGCCAAAAATCCATTTATGATCCGAATGAGCTGAAATTTAAAACGTAAATAGTCCTTGAGAAGATATACAAAAAACATGCATACATATCTCTTTTAGTTCCAGAGATATTTAGGTTTATTTATTTGTTATTATTTTGATAGTTTTTTAGATATGGCGGGCCTACGAATGGTCGATAAAATTCCGAATAAAATAAACACAACTTCCTAACAGTTATCTCGTCCCTATAAAAAGTTAAATCATCCAAAATTGGAAAATCATTTTTCCCAAAAAAGTCCCTATATTTTTTCTTTTATAGAAAACAAATACAATTTACAATTTTTATATGATCCGGAAACTTGACATTTTTTATTTTCAAATACCTAAATTCTTAAAACGGGGAAAATGTGTTCCAAGTTTGGATAGCTCTGGTGGGGACTAGGTCCGCTTAAGTTTTATATAATCCCGATGAAAATTGTTGTCTACAAAAGAAACAAGTAAGAAAGTATGGTCGGTCAAGCCCGGCCATGTAATACCCTACACCAAGTAAATGAGTTAAAATATTTTTTTTTTAAATATCAATAATTTATATTCGTGAGTGATTTTCGGAAGTGGGCCTTATATGGGAGCTATGACCAATTATGGACCGATCACCATAAAATTAGGTCGTGTGATTTATGTCTATATGAAAGTTATTTATGTTGAATTTTGTGTATATACCAACATTTTTAAGTGATTTAAGCATGTTAAAGTGATTTTCGGAAGCGGGTCTATATGGGAGCTATTACTAATTATGGACCGATCGTTACAAAATTTGGTGACATGAATTTTGTATATATAAAACTTATTTGGAGCGAAATTTGTGTAGATACATATATAAATTAAACATTTATGACCGATAAAGTCCAATTTCGAGACATTTGTATGGGGGCTAGGTGAAATAATGGACCGATTTCAGCCAGTTTCAATAGGCTTGGTCCTTGGGCCGAAAAAATTATATGTACCAAATTTTATCGAAATATCTTCAAAATTGCGACCTGTACTCTGCGCACAAGGTATACATGGACAGCCATTTTTTAAAAATGTGAGACTCGATGTGACCAACTTTTAGGTGTCACGCACTGGCCCCCATTATCCCTAGGAAACCGAACAACTGTAAATCAACTCGAAAACGCCTCAGCTCCAACCATGTGAAATTTCGTAACAATAGCTTCAATAGTTCCTGAAATACCGAATTATTTAAAAAAAAAACAGTTACTAAACTACTGTGCACTGCTGTTTATTTAGTATTTGCTAAATTACTAAACTCAATTTAGTACTTTTAGTTTAGTTGTGCTTTTATATTTTAGTATTTGCGTGTTTTTATTTCTAGCCGGTTGTGTTATTGTTTGCAAAATTTTATTTTGTCAATCTTTTATTGTTAAAGTTGTGTGATTTTAATAATTTTTGGACAAAAACGTTCTATAATAGGTATATTTTATGAAGTTATAATTGTTTAAACAAAAAAATAGTGATTTATCTTAAAAAAAGAAGTTAAACAAATTGGTGGCGAATAATACAAAAATTGCTAAAATACAAGCAGCCTCCATTAGTGTTTTGTGAAGAAGAAGAAGAGTATAAAAAATATAAAAAAAGTGTCAATGAGAGAAGAGAGAGATTTAGAGAAAAAGTTAAAGACGGAAGGGAAATAAATTTGTGTAAAAGAAAACCGTTACCTCTAAGCTACCGTTATCACGAGGGAAACCGTATTAATACAAATGTACATATGTTTTTTCCAGTACGTCCTATAGAGCTGTGCATAATTTAAAGAATTTTGGCATTTATTATTAGTGAAGCTGTGCATAAGGTATTTATCGGTATAATTTTTAATAATTTTGCCCTTCAGAACATAGGTATTTTAGTTTTTATTAGTTTTTAGAGCATATGGGCAATTCCACGAGAATCGCTACCACGACTGAAAACACAAAAAAAACCCTTGAAACTTTTTTCAAGATGATTTGAATAGAAGAAAATAATAAAATATTACTATGTGAAAGTATTTAGATCATATTACAATATTTTAAAGACAAAAATAATAGTTTAAACTGATTATATTTAATTTTTTAATGTTTTAGGTATGTTTAAGGCTAAAATTGCGGCGAAAACTAGGCTCCCAATTAGCTTGTAGTATGAAATGAATTTGACTCTGATTGTTTTTTTTGCCATTGTCAAATTGTTTATTGAAACCGAATGTATATTTCTTATTCACTTTTTTAGTTTTTGTATACATATATTTATATATATATGTATATATATTTTGGATCCTTATAGATAGCGGAGCTGATCTGTTGAAATCAACTTCCGGCTCGGTTGCTATTTAAAATCGGTTCACAAATGGCTGAGATATAAGGAAAAAACCAGGACAACCTCGATTTTTGATCTATTTTCGACCTATGTATATTCTGGATCCTAATAGATAACGGAGTCGATTAAGCCATGTCCGTCTCTCTCTGTCTGTGTGTTGAAATCAACTTTCCGAAGACCCCAAATAACTTACATGCACGATTCATACATCAATATCTCCGGAATTCTTCCGTTTCGGTTGCTATTTAAAATCGGTTCACAAATGGCTGAGATATAAGGAAAAAACCAAGACAACCTCTATTTTTGACCTATATCTGGATTACTAAGTCATTAATATAGACAATATGGATATCTAATGAAAAAAAAAATGTTAAAATTTAAAAAAAAAAAATTTTAATTTAAAAAAACAATTCGAAAATTTTTATTTCCAAAAAATAAAAAAAAACAACTGGAAAAAAAAATTATTTTTATTTACCTAAAAATATTTAAAATTTTTATTTTGAAGTATAATTTGGTGAAGGGTATATAAGATTCGGCACAGCCGAATATAGCTCTCTTGTTTTAATATCCAATATTTTCTTATTAAATAAATTTATTGATTTTTGCAGAGTTTATTGGTAATAAATCTGGTATTTCTAAAAGGCGTTTCTAAAAATATATATGTAAATAAAAATGGGAAACAAAAAAATGGCATCTGTTTAAAAATTTTACATGTCGAAGGTACCCTACTTTGAGCTCCATAGCGCCGCCCTTGGGTCATTTGTAGGGTACAGTTTAATAACTTAAAATCGAAATCTCCTTGTCTACGCCCGCGTCAAATTTTATCCCAATTTTAGAAATTCCAGATTTATTTCCAAAAAATTTTAATTCTGCCCCACTGTGCAGCGGGGCTTTCTTTCAAATTAAAGAAGCAAATCAAAACTATGAGGCTTTATACTAAAATGTTCAATAACTAAGTGAGAATAAATGACAGATATTATGTACCCTTCAAAATGACATCTAAGTTATTAAAAACAAAAACCGAATTCAAAAGATACGCCATCATCTATTTACAAAGTTTCTATTCAAAATGCAAATATTTAGCACTCATGTAATAAATCCACGTGATATGCAGATTTCGTTTTAAACTCTTTATTTTCCAGTTGAAATACAATTTTATGATTTTTCTAACCAAACTATTATTGCATATTTATTACTTTGAAAAAACGTAATCATCTAGAAACATTTTTGTTTGTGTTTTATCTTAATTTCATTATAAAATACATATATTTTAAAACAAAAGATATCTCAACATTTTTATCTATGGTTTGGAAATCCAAATTACAACGAAAACATCCTCTGATAACAGGATTGAGGAGGGGGGAAAGTGTGTATTGGACTGTTGTGAGTGTGTTATTCTAGTGTTTTATTTTGGTTTGACCTAATTCTTGAATAAAACAAATTTATGTCATACTTTTTATGTTTGTGCAATGACATTTTTTTTAATTACAAATTCTGGGATTACCAGGGAAGGTTTCTTTCTTTCTTTCTATTTTTCAAGTAAATTTAATATTTCACATTGTTGAATAAATTGTTGGCAGTTCTTAAAATGCGTTTTAATATGAATGAAATGTTTCTCAATGTTATTTACTCACTTAAAGCACTTTCAGTTTCCGTTCTAATTTTTTCATTTCTATTTTCTTTCTCTGCTAAATGGTTTTTTAGAAAATTATTTTATAGATGTGTAAGTTTTCTTGCGTCAGAAACAGAAATCCTTAATTGCTTTTATATGCGAGTAGTTTTACGCTCGCAACCAACCAGCGAACCAAACACACGTATGTACGTGCCTCATACTACATCCAGCTCTTGCATTATCAAACTTAAACGACTACTTGTATTTTAAACATTTTTTAATTACACATAATCCACCTTTACCAAACAATGTAACAATCATAACTAGTTAGCATCCTGGAAAGCAATTGCAAAAATGAACAAAAACCTAAAAATAAAAAATACCAAACGAGTAAAAATGACTGCATTTCTTGTTTTTTGGTTTTAATGCAGCGCGCAAAAATCTAACGCTCATTAAAATATTCATAAAAGAAAATAATGATTTTATAACAAAAGGTGTAACCCTTTTAAATTTCAGTAGAGCATCTCCTCCACCAGCATCATTATTATTTTTTTTCCATCTACTCCTAAACCAACTACACATGTGTACAATAGGCTGGTGCCCACAAAGTGTTCAATATAAATGTGTGGACTATCATAGCACTGTCTTGCAATCAAGGATTTTGCATAACTAGATAATGAATTTGTTTAAAGTGCTGTCCCGGCTAGTACGTCTATATGACATTATCTTGAATCTGAAGAAAGATCAATATTATTTACATTGAACCAGAACTGAAAAACAAACCATATTTTTCTGACATAGGGGCTATATGAGCGGTAGGGTCATTTATGGACCGATCCTCACAAAAGTTTGTAGAAAGTCTCTGGTACATACATACATATATGTCCAATTTTATCACGATATTCATTATTATAAGACAATTATGAATGTTGAAGTCATTTTCTGATGGCACTAAGGACAAATATTGCCCGATTTTCGCCATACTTTACAGTATAATTTCAGAGTACTTTGAACTAGTTTGTGCAAAATTTTATCAGGATTGCTCAAACAGTATTTCGGGGGGACATTTGTATGGGAGCTAGGTGAAATCATGGACCGATATTGCCCATTTTCAATACCAAACAGATTTCAGACAGCTACTTCCTTTCGTTTGGGCCCTATCGTGTTTTCAACAGAAAGATATACGGACGAATATATCTAGATCGTCTTAGAGTCTTAAGAGCACCCATAATATACAGTGGTTGACAAAACAATGGAAACTTTTCCAAATATTTCATAAGTGGCCTAAAATCTGAAATAATTTTTTAAAAAATTTTAACATTTTTGTAATATTTCATTTGTATACTTTTATTAACTTAATTTAACAAAAAAAAACAAAGGACATAATTAAATTCTAAAAATGAGAAAACAAAATTAAAAGATTTCTTTATTACGGCATTGACAAAACAATGGAAACTTAGGTATTATTTTAACAAATATGGTCTAAACTTTGCAATAACTCAATATTTTGTTGGGTATCCCTTATTTTTTATAACTGCTACACATCGACGATGCATTGAACCAATTAAAGAGTCAATGGTCTCCTTTGAAATATTTTGCCATTCCCTTATAACCGCCTCCGATAATTCTTCCTTCCTGGTGTAATTTTGGGTCCTTATTTTACGATCTACAATTTCCCATAGATTTTCTATGGGATTGAGATCTGGCGATTGGGCAGGCCACTTCAAAACACGTACCTCGTTGGATTGTAACCACTCGGTTACAATCCTAGAGGAGGTGTGTTTCGGGTCGTTGTCGTGTTGGAATCTCCAAACTAGGGGCATATTTTGTCATGGTATCTTTTATAATATGAATTGGGCTCATGCCTTGCCCTGAAAAACATCCCAATACCATAATATTGCCACCGCCAAACTTTACAGTCTTATTTATGTACTTTGGATCTAATATTTTTCCCTTTGGTCGTCTTACAAATGTTCTCGCATCACTGCCTCTTAAATTGTATTTGGATTCGTCGAAAAAGAGGACAGTATTCCATTTCAGTATCGACCAGTTTAAATGATCCCTGGCAAATTGTAGACGAGCAGAATGGTTCTTTTTAGAAATGAGTGGTTTTTTCACAGGACGATAGCAACCAAGACCAGCCTCATTTGCCCTGCGACTAACTGTTCGGGTACTTATTTCTAATTTTAGGCTATTAACAGCCTCTCGAGGTGTTATTTTTGTGAATTTCTTGAACTCTCTCGCTATTAAATTATCTTGTCTAGGAGAAGTCTTACGAGGTCTTCCACCTAAATGTTGAGTTTTTGCAGAACCGCTCTCACGAAATTTCTTTATAATTTTTGAAACTGCTGATTTATTTATTGAATATTTGTCACAGATACTTTTTTGTTTTAAACCAGCTTTAAAATCGTTAATTATTTTATTTTTTAAGTCTTCACAAATCTTAACTTTAGCCATTTTTGTTAACTTTGAAAAAAAGCATTATGCGAAATACTTAAAAAAAGAAATTGTGAAAAATTACCAGAATTTAAAAATAAAATAAAATAACTGTAAACAGGATGCTTCTTTTAAATATTATTTTCGTTTTACACTTCTTTCTTGCAGAAGTTTAAAGGTTTCCATTGTTTTGTCAGTAGCGAAATAGTGAATATTTTTAATTTTGTTCCCTTTTTTCAGAATAAAATTAATTATGTTGTTTGTTTTTCACATAATTTATATAAATAAAACTATACAAGTAAAATACTAAAAAAAAAATTGTATTTTAAAAAAATATTTTAAATTTTGGGCTACATATGGAATATTTGGAAAAGTTTCTATTGTTTTGTCAACCACTGTATATATTAATGTGTGCCTGCGATCAATATTTCGATGTGTTACAAACGGAATGACAAAATCAATATACCCCACATCTTTTTTGATGATGGTTACTTTTACTCTTGCAGATGAAAATTTCATTACTTCTTTTTACGTTGTAAATACCAGCCTAATGTTTTAGAAAACTTTTTCGTATATGTGTCACATAGCAAATGGTAAAAAAAATTAAAAAAAAACTAAACAAATGGTTAAAGGGAAATTATGAAAACGCTAAAATGGTATCATAAATTCAAGAGGTTTTCAATTTCTAACGTAATTAGGGCAAAAAATGCTGGCAAACGAAAAAAAGAAAACGATAAACTACATCATAATACAGGGTATTGCTATAATTAATGTCATTGAAAATAAATAACTGAAACGTTTATTTCAAAAACCAGACAAGCAACAAATTATTGAAAATTACTATTACAAAATTCACATTTTTTTCATATGAAAGTTATCCGTTTATTTAACTGTTTGATAAACACAAAACTTTTGTTTATCTATATTAACATATATTAAAAAATTAATATAAAGTTTGCACTTGACAGGTTTTTGAAACAAACAACCATCACTATTGTAAATTTCATACGAAATATTAAAATTTTATTAGGAACTTCAAAAGTATTCATATTCGTAAGTACATATTTGTTCAGAAATAACTATTAGCCATCATACACTCGTTCTACAGTGAATTTTGCTCCCGTTCTTGGCCATTGAAAAATATTCCCATAAAACTCTTCATATCCAACCAAGTAGGGTTTTAGAGCTAGTAAATATTTTATTTAGTTATTACATTTATTGAGACCTACAACATTTAAAATAATATTACATAAAATGAGCTGTCACTTGACTTATTTCTGCACTAAACAGGGATTTCTCGGCTTTGCTTCACCATAATAGGGAGGCAGTATTTTTTTGTATGCATTAAACGATGCATTTATATTTACAAAACAGTAATCGCTCAATAACTTAATTTTGGATTTTTTGTTGCTTGACTGGTTTTTGAAATAAACGATTCAATTGTTTAACTGCATGTTCCACGATGATATCGAAAGAAAAATGAGTCAAAAAAATTTGTAAGAAAAACAAACAGTTTTTAAAATTCTTTCGAATAGTTTTCATATAAATTTGTTTTGAATCATTTTTCTTTCGACATCGTGAAACCGATCTTTAATAATATTAAATAAACACACTATTAAATAAAATATATTTATAATTAGATTTCTGTTACAATAATAACACTGTGCTAGTTGAAAACAAGTAAGAGAGCTATATTCGGCGGTGCCGAATCTTATATACCCTTCACCAAATTATACTTCAAAATAAAAATTTTAAATATTTTTAGGTAAAAATTTTTTTTTCCAAAGTTGTTTTTTATTTTTTTTGGAAATTTTTTTTTTTTTAATTTTTTAAATTTAATTTTTTTTTAAATTTCAAAAAATATGTTTGATCTTTAAATTTTTTTTTTGTTAAAAAAAATTCGGATTAAAAAATATTTTTTTCCCATTGTAGGTCCAACTTACTATGGTCTTATATACGTCGTTGCAAAGGTCTTTGAAATATCTATCATTAGATATCCATATTGTCTATATTAATGACTTAGTAATCCAGATATAGGTCAAAAATCTAGGTTGTCCTGTTTTTTTCTCATATCTCAGCCATTTGTGAATCGAAAGCATGTCTGACAGAATTATTGAAGATTTGGATCCCGAAGATATCTGGGGTCTTCAGAAAATTGATTTCAACAGCCAGACGGACATGGCTGAATCGACTCCGCTATCTATAAAGATCCAGAATATATATATTCTTTATAGCTTCGGAAAATTATATTGTAGAAATTACAAACGGAATGACAATCTTATATATGTATACCCTTCTCACGAAGGTGAAGGGTATAAAAACTGTCAAGCGGGGCACCCAGCGTGTTAACTAGGGTTCTATAGCTGAAACAAAAAGTCGACTTTTCGACCTTTCGACTTTTTCCGTTTTTTAAAAAGTCGACTTTTCGACTTTCGGTAGTTTATAAAAAGTCGACTTTTCGACTTTTAGTTAATCGACTTTTTTCGACTATTTTATACTTTTTTCAACTTTTTACCATTTTTTGTTAAAAATACATGGTTTCTACATTTACTGATGCTCCTTTTGTAATGTTTAGCAATAAAAATTAAATTTATCAAGGCGATAATAGTTAGTATAATGTTGTAAGAATTTTGTGTAAAAGCTTTATTTTATAAACATTTATTTATTTATTATTTACATATACATATTAGCATACACTACAAAAAATGCAAGTGTAATATTTTTTTTTAACAATCTAAAAAGTCGACTTTTATCGACTTTCGACTTTTATCGACTATTTTCGACTTTTATCGACTATTTGACTTTTATCGACTTTTGAGATAACATAATCGACTTTTTTCAGGAAATAGTCGATTGTTCGAAGAATCGACTTATAGAACCCTAGTGTTAACCTAATTCCAGTACGCTAAAACCAGTGGTGCTAACAGTTTTTTTATTGGCATTAGTGCCAGCGCTAATTTCCGTTTAGAGAGAAAATCTACATAGATTTTTCGAATAAATAATAACATTTATTTTCCATATACCCTCTACTATAAATACGTTATTGCAGATTATTATTTATTAATGAAAAAACCATATAATGCAGTAATTTATGTTTTAAGTATTGTATTAAAATAATTGCTGCAAATGATATACAATTCTAATCAATTTTTTAAAAATCTTCAAATATAGAATTATGTATATAAATTCATTTTCTAAAATGGATCATATCTTACAATTGAACTTAAAATTGAGTTTTCCACTAATTTATTTTAAATGAAAAATAATGTAAAATTTGAAAAAAAGTTTTAGTTATATTTAAATATCCGTTAAAAGAATGGAAACTCTAACATAAAGTATTTTCTTTTGGAAATCTTGAGTATTACAGTATTTCCTATAGAAAAGCTTGTATATAACAGTGTTTTCTTCATTATAACAGTATTATCTATAGAAAATATTCAGTATAACTGAATAAGACAGCTAAGTTTTGTTGTCTGTTTTCTTTTTCAATCTATTGTAGCTAGAGATGCTAATCGGGACTGATTTTTGAAAATCCCGGGGTTCGGGATTTGGTAAAGAATCCCGAAATCCCGACTCGGGGTTTCGGGATTTTCGGGAAATCTAAAAAAGAAAATTATAAGAAAGAAACGTACATAAATATGTCTTAACAATTGAAAGAAAATTTTTTATTTAGCAATTAATTTGGGTGGTCGATTTCACGAAAAATATATTCATTTTGTTCGAGCTCCTCATCTGAGATAAAATCTATTTCATTTGAAGAGGATTTAAATTGAGTTTTGTTAGACAACTTACAAAAAAAAGGTGAAGAATTGATTTTCTAGAGCCCCACTCAAGGAAAACCAAAAATACCGTTTTCGTTTATTAACTATATTGTATCAGGAGTTGAGCTTAACAACTTTTCTGAACATCACTTTGTGATATTCTACATGCATGTAGAATGTCAAAATGCATGAAAAAGGCACACAAAAATTACAATTTCCCCTATTTATTTGTGAAAAACGGGATTTGGAAAACACCGAAAACCCTGGGATTTAAAATTAAAAAATCCCGGGCTTCGGGATTTAGGAAATCCCGAAAACACCGGGATTTTCGGGAACGGGATTCCCCGTTTGGCATCTCTAATTGTAGCGCTGTATTTTTTTACAGCATCTAGCAAAAACTAAACTTCAGATGCGGGAAAATTACATTCTTCATTTGCGACCCCACAAGGTATATATATTCTGGATCGTTATAGATTACGAAGTCGATGTGCGCCTGTATGTTGAAATCAACTTTCCGTAGCCCCCAAATAACTTAAATACATGATTCATATATCAATATCTCCGGAAATCTTCCGGCTCGACAAAATCGGCCCACAAATGGCTGAGATATAAGGAAAAAACCTGGACAACCTCGATTTTTGGCCTATTTTTTATATATATCTGGATTAATTAGTCATTAATATAGACAATATGGATATCTAATGATAGATATTTGAAAGTCCATTGCAACGATATATATAAGGGAAAAATATTTTTTAACCCGATTTTTTTTTTATTAAAAAAAATTTAAAAAAAATTGAATTTTTTTTTGTTTTTTTTTTTTAAATCATATTAAATTATCATTTCCAATTCCAAACTTTCCACCCACATTTTTTTTGAATTTTTAGTTTTACTTGAATTTTTTTTTATTATTTTTTTTTGTTTTACAAATCAAAGACTTTAGATCATAAATAAATGTCTTTATGTAATAAAATTTTGTTTCTCTACCAAAATTTTTAGCTTTAGGCTATTTTTAGTTTCAATTTGCTTTTTCTTTCTGATTCTTGCTTATTTGCTTTGAAGTACATTTATAGTTTATACTAAAATTTGTGGAAACATCACATAAATTTAAAGTTTTTATCAGGTCTGTCAACATTACCTGGTTTTAAGTACTTACGAGTAGTACATAAGGTATTAAAAGAATATTGAATGGGACAAATATATACAATAGTAGTTTTTGGAAGTTGTTATTTTTAGAATATACAGTGACATACACTGAGACCTTAATGGACGAATGGTTAATGAAATGTTTCATATTTTGATTAACTTTTAAAATATTAAATGTCATCAATATTGTTACGAAATTGCACTATCAATTGGAATTTAACGATTTAAACACGGGTTTCCACATCCAACAGCTTTTGTATACATTGTTATAAGTGGATACAGCGTTGCCACTCATAAAATATTTTTCCTACCAAATTTCTAATTAAAAACTACCAAAACCTACCAAATTTAAAATATTTGAGAAATGCTATATTGATTCGTTTCAAAATTAATAGTTAACTAAAAATTATATTATTGCTGCTATAAAATTACCCAGATTAAGAAAGATATTTAATAACACTACAATCATAAATATGTTAAAATCGTTCAGTTTTCGAGATTTTATTTTTTAGTCGATTTAACGATGTCCTTCCATGCGTCTGTCTAGCTGGTTGTCCATGTATTTCACATAGCCCCCATATAAATGTCCTCCCATATAAGGCCCTCTTCCGAAAATTACTTAAACGAGCATAAAACTCCTAAAAGTGTTGGTATCCCGAAAAAATTCAACAAAAATAAGTTTCATATAGAAATAAATTACGCGTCCTAATTTCCATAATTGGATATTTAAAGTGTCAGATGAAACTGAAATATTGAAGCAGAGTTTAACACATATTATTAGAAAATAAAAGTTTTGAGAGCCCTTTGTCATTTTTTGAACTCAACACTACTAAACAAATACACATTTACCTGATTAATATTTAAGAAAATGATATCTTCATATTTTGCAAATATGTAGTTTTATTATTTTGGCTTAATATAAGTAGTTTTTTCGTTATTATTTTAATTATTTTGTTCTTAAAAATACTTATGTATTCAGAAATATCGTAGCCTACCAAAATACGAAAAATATCGGAACAAACCAACCAAACTACCAAAAGTCAATTTGTTAACTTGAAACTACCAATTTTGGTCCAATTGTACCAAAGCGGCAACGCTGAGTGGATACTTGGCAGCACAGTGCTGTCAACATTAACTGTCAAAGCTGCTAATATGAATATTAAGGCTGCCGAATGCTCTAGAAATGGAACCTTCTATCATATCCGCTGTTAGAGTAAGCATCAATTTCATTACCAGTGAATTCTTGGACGTTATAAAGTGTGTAAATAAAGGCTATTTAAATTGTTGCATAAATTTAAATAAATAAAGAATTGTTACAAATTTTGGACTACTAAAAACTGCTTTCATTTGCAATCAAAAGTATCCGGTTTATTTAAAGAAAATAAACTAACGTTTTTAAAAGGTAAAAACATAAAAATATTTTATGCAAAGAATGTTTGAAGGATTTGTTTATACCATTGATACAAATTTAAAAACTACAAAATGTGGAATATTTTAAAAACTTACTGGAACCCAATGAAAATTCCATCAGGAATATTAACAGAAGAAAATCAGCAGGTTGTCTTTAGTACTAAAATGTGGCAATAAAGAATTGTAATAGATTCATTGGCTTTATTTAGGCCCTCTGATATATATTTGCATTCCAGTTAGATTTCATATAGGCTCCGATGCAAAAGTCAGTAAGGATTAGAAATTTCATGCTTCGTGGAGCCTCCTGATGAGGAATAATAAGTTTCACCTATATTTATTTGATGTAATCACTCTGATAGATTACAAATAATGAAAATCTCTACAGCTTCAATTTGTTAATCAGGTATTCGATGCTTTTATGCAGTTTTTCTTGGTATTTGTGGGAAAACCAACAAATTTAGTTAGTTTTTTCTCTGTTGAATACAATTTTCGTAGTTCATATTGCATGTACTGATTCTATTTACAATATACCCTGGGGAAGTAATTAAATCCATTTGTGTAAAGGGCGAATAAGAAAAAAGAAAAATAATCATAAAAATCTTACAATTATGTATAAATTCTGATGACAATGATGGATAACCAGGGTTGATAGATATGAATAAAATTAAACATACTATTTTATACATGTAAGTGAGCTTAAATTTCTTAAATAATTTCATATTTCCTTTAAATATTTTCATCATTTTCCAACTCTTTATAAAATATATTTGGGGTATTCACACGGTCTGCTATTAGTCATGTTGTGTTCATTAGTCACATAGTTCAGATAGTCTTATTAGTTTAGAACTTTTTTGTTTGAAACACAACAAAAATTTGATTAAACTATCATAATATATTAGGACATTATGACAATATGACCAAATAGTTGACCGTGTGAATACCCCAATTGTATAAAATTTAATTGAAATTTCTTTTGAGACACTTACACTTTTTACATTTCTTTTGCATAGTTCTGGTCTCCAAACAATTCGGTTCACCCTTTTTCAATGTTAAAATGCGGGAACGCATATTGGTTTTGGGATCACATTCCGACCAAGCGCTTTTGGCATAACGGCAAGTGGTAGCTAAAAGAAAAGAACAAATAAACATAAAGTTCCTTTAAAACATTTTAATTAAGTTGATTTAAATAAAACTGATTGTTTTTTTTTTCTTATTTCCTTATTTTTTTTTGCATTTTGCAAAATGCCTTAAAAAATATTTTCTTCATTCTTCTTTTTTATCATTTCCTTTTTAATTATATAAATCATAGTTTATGTATTCATGTTTTTACAACAACAAGAACAAAAAAAGCAGCAGCACACTCGTGGAAAAAACGAAAAAAAAAGTGTAAAGAATCTCTTTTATAATTAATGTTGACGACTCTGATGATGACAACTACGATAACAATGCTCTGGCCATGGTTAATATAATGACAACAACAATAAAAAAAATATTTCTCTTTTTTTTCCCCATTTCTCTGTCAGATAGAAATTTCTGTACGCTTTTTTTTACCTCTTGATATCTATCCCCATTATCCCTTGAAATATGCTTCGTGTTTTTTTGTGTGTGTTTATTAATTGGGGTGGCCCTTATTTTGCAATTTTGCGATTTTCGATGCTAAAAGTTAAAGTCTAAAATTTTTCTAAGTCACCCAAAAATAAAATGCTGAACATTTGAGCAAACTCAGATAAGGTTTAGAGGTTACATATTTTATTTAAAGCTTCAAACAATTTTAAAAATTTTATATTGAAAAAAATTCTAATTAAAATTAGCTTTAGTAATTCATTAATCCATAGATCATTAACTCATTATAAATTTTACATTTTCCAAATTTTTCTTTAAATGAAATTTAAAAAAAATTTTGGTTGTATGATTTAAAAATGCAGGATTTTTTCAAATTTTTATCTATTATTTTGAAACATTTGTACAATATAGATTTATTCAAAGTATTAGTCATTGCTAGCTATGATCTCTTCCCATCTTTCTGGCAACATATTGTTACGAAATTGTACTTGAATTCAAATATAACGATTTTAAGGGCTGATTTAATAGTAACATAATGCTTTCAAATAACAGTGCTGTAATAGCAAACTGTAACATATCTGTGGGCATTATTAAATAAAAGCTTTCAGTTGACCATTGATCGTAAGTTGGCAACGCTGTCTTCGAATTCGAATATTCAGTTAAAGAACATTGTAGAAAGTACACCACAGATGGCGTATGTATTAGTAAGATCTAGAATATGCGAATTTTGACAGTTAAAGAACAATCTGGAGTGCAGATGGAAGTGTTATAAATAGTGGCAGAGGTTGCAGTCGTGAGTCAGTTTATCAGAGACGCTTTTCGAATAAACATCAACTGAGTGCCTTAAAGTGTGTTGTGTTTTTCAAGTAAATTCGTGTACATTATAAATTGTGTCTGTATTTCTGCGAATTTACAAACGTGTATAAAAAAACATTGAGTGACTATTTAATTCTGTTGTTGTTGTACATTTGAATAAATAAAGAGTTGTTACCATTTTCAAACTACTAAACGGCTTTTATTTGCAATCAAAAGTATCCGGTTTATTTAAAGGAAATAAACCAGCGTTTTGAAAAGGTTAAAACGTAACAATATGGATTCCGAGCCAAAAGAACTACTCATCTTTTGAGGTCAAGAACGAATCAAGCCAATATCGGAATATTGCATGTCTGGTCTCCTACGCTTCGTAATGGCTTCGGTCAAGCTCATTTCAGACATGCAAAATCGTGTCTCGGCTTCAATTCGTATGGTACACAATTTCACTGCCTTTAGATGAATCCTGCTGCTCGCAAACGTTTTGAAATTGCTGCTTGAGAAGCTCCCAATGATTTTGTAAGCTCTTGTTGTGTTTGACAACAATCTTCATGGAGTAATACCTCCAATTCTTAGTCTCCAAATTTTTTTGACTGGCCTGTGCGATCTATGTCTTCCGTGTCAAAGTCACCACTTCTGAAATACACAAACCATCTCTCTCACATTGAAACCGATGAAACACATTCATCATAAGCTTTGATGAGCAATCGGTGTGCTTCAGCGTCACTTTTGGTGTAACACCCACCTTAAAGTATACCAATCGACTTAGAATCACTTCCTCGACTTAGAATCACCCACTTCCGAAAATCACTCAAAAATATAAATTATTGAAATTTTAAAAGAAAAATGTTTTTGCTTTTTTACTTAGTTATTATATGGTCGGGCTTGACCGACCATACTTTATTACTTGTTTTTAATTAAAGGAGTAAAGCAAAACTTCCCGCATATGACGCTTTGTTGGTACAAAATTCACCATTTTCGAAGAAAAAAAAAACTTTGTTGTTTAGTTTTTGGTCATAAATTGGTTAAAATTATTTCTTAAAAAAATTCGTAGCATACATTCTAATATTTAATTTCAGATTGTTTCGATGGATGGCTAAATTACAATTTAGGATTCAAAATTGTCAAAAGCATTACACTTCTGCCCTAAAAAAAATATCAAAAAGATGTAATTTATTGGATAAGTTTTTGGACTCTATTAAAAAAATAATATAATTTTTTAAAAATCCAAAATTTTTTAAATTTTTTTTATTTATTTGTGAAAAAATATTATGACAAAAAAATTTTTTTTTATGAAAAAAAAAATCGGGTTAAAAAATATTTTTCTCGATTTTGACCCATGGTATGTTCGACTTACTACCGCGTTATATATATTGTTGCAATGGGCTTTGAAATATCTATCATTAGATATTCATCTATATACAGTGGTGGCCAGGAATTTAAGACAAAAAATGTTTGCTAAATTCTACGTGATTGTCAATTATTTTTTCAAATATTTCCACAAATATGTATGCATGAGGACTGTTTTAACACACAAGTGTGTTTTATTCGACTGTGTCAATTCACAAATATTCACCACGAACATATAAAATTTTTCTACAACTTGACCAAAAAAATTTTTTTTAAATAAACGTATTTTCTCACATTTATATCATTATAATTTTATTATTATAAAATATTCGGACCAAATTTCGTATTTTTAGTTCCATTAGTTTCGGTCATATCATGTTATTAACAGCGGATGTTTGCTGAGTTGGGTCAACGTATTTCCACATATCTTTGTCCATATATGTTTTACCGATTTTTCCAAACATTTTTCAGAAACTAGAAACATTAATAATAAATTTCATACCTTAGAGGTCCTTTTATTTTGGCTCAATCGCACTTAAAATTCAGTTGATGAAAAAAATTCAAGTATTTGTCTTAAATTGGTGGCCACCACTGTATATAAAAAGGAAATGGTCCATGTATGTAATGTCATCACGTGAGAACGGCTGGAGCGATTTGGCTGATTTTTTTTTATTCGATTCGAAATTTTCCGGAGATGGTTTGTAAAGAAAAAAAATTCAAAAATTCCGGGTAAAACTCGGAAATTCTTCTTTTTGTGAGTCCAGTCAACTGTAATAAAAAAGCTCCCTAAAGTATGCAGTACAAATTTAGCTATTTTATTTGCAAATAAATAAGAACAGGCTGGTGTGCGTGGGTTGAAGAAACTTGAAGAACTAACATTAGTAAATGCTACCGGGCGAAGCCGGGGCGATCAACTAGTATTGTATATATTAATGATTTAGTGATCCAGATATAGATATAGATAAAATGTTAAAAATCGAGGTTGTCTGGCTTTTTCTTCATATGTAAGTCATTTGGGAGGTAAGGAAAGTTGATTTCAACATACAGACGGACATGGCTATATCGACTACGCCATCTATAACGATCCAGAATATATATATTAAAAACGTAATGACAAACAGGTTATATATCCTAGCTAACATATTTTATTCCCATATTATTGCAAAAAGTCTTCTATAAATTGTCTAATTCTCAAAAATTGTAAAGATTTTTGAAAAAGAGACACAATTTCCCACACGTTGATATACACACAGACTCAAAAGTGAGTAAACATTTTGGTAAAATTTTCAGCACTTGGTTTTAAGATGATGGATAATAAGGCGGCATCAAAAATCGAAAAGGTGCAAAATAAGGGCCACCCTAGTATTTATGTGTGTTTAAATATATCTGATGGAGGGGAGTAGAAGAATTTTTAGTTAGGGACAATAGTATGTTACATATCTATTTTCTGTATAAAAAATTCAGTATAATCTCCTTTAGCACACGTAAAATAAGTATGTAGGCGTGATAACTACCATTACCTTAGAAAATCCAGCAAGATTAAAGGTTAAAATTATTTCTTAAAAAAAATCGTAGCATACTTTCTAATATTTAATTTCAGATAGTTTCGTTGGATGGCTAAATTAAATTTAGGATTCAAAATTGTCAAAAACATTACACTTAGACCTCTGTCCTAAAAAAATATTAAAAATATCAAAAAGATGAAATTTATTGGATAAATTTTTGGAAAAAAATATTATATTTTTTTAAAAATCCAAATTTTTTTTTAACTTTTTTTTCATTTTATTTATTTATTTGTGAAAAAAATATTATGGGAAAAAAAAATTGTTTATGAAAAAAAAAATCGGGTTATGAAATATTTTTCCCGATTTTGACCCATGGTAGGTTCGACTTACCGCGTTATATGTATATGTTGTTGCAAAGGGCTTTGAAATATCTATCATTAGATTTTCATATTGTATATATGTATTAATGATTTAGTAATCCAGATATAGATAAAAAGTATGTTAAAAATCGAGGTTGTCCTGGTTTTTTCTTCATATCTCAGCCATTTGTGTACTGATTTTCTCGATTTTAAATAGTAACCGAATCGGGTTTATAGCGGATATATTGATGTATCAATCATGTATGTAAGTCATTTGGGAGCTAATGAAAGTTGATTTCAACATACAGACGGACATGGCTATATCGACTACGCCATCTATAACGATCCAGAATATATACTATATTACAAACGTAATGACAAACAGGGTATATATCCTAGCTAACATATTTTATTCCCATATTATTGCAAAAAGTCTTCTATAAATTGTCCAATTCTCAAAAATTTTAAAGATTTTTGAAAAAGAGACACAATTTCCTACACGTTGACAGCTACAAAAGTGAGTAAACATATTGGTAAAATTTTCAGCACTTGGTTTTAAGATGATAAGGTAGCATCGAAAATCGGAGAAGTCAAAAATAAGGACCACCCTAGTGTTTATGTGTGTTTAAATATAGCTGATGGAGGGGAGTAGAGGAATTTTTAGTTAGGGACAATAGTATGTTACATATCTATTTTCTGTATAAAAAATTCAGTATAATCTCCTTTAGCACACGTAAAATATGTATGTAGGCGTGATAACTACCATTACCTTAGAAAATCCAGCAAGTTCACGCAATAAAGAATTTAACCAGGAAGGTGTTCGTTTAATCCTATCTTATTTACTTATATACATGTATGAATGTTTATGGACCTATCACAATTTGTATTATACTATACGCAACATGTATGTTTTAAAAAAGAAAATTTTATTTCAACCTACATCAAGATAAAATTCTATGTATTTGCAAAGGTTCTACTAAAGCAGTGGTCGGCATCAAGAGAATATTCACCATGGATTTCAATAACAGGTCATGCATTTTCTTTCTCTGTTGTTATTTGAACCGATATTTATTGTGAATTTTTGTTCTTATATGATAATTTTTTAATAAACTTCGTGTTGTTTACAGATAAATAACCGAACATGTTAGACCCCTGTTGGCTATCAAAATATTCTTAGCTTTAAATTTTCCTACTCGAAAATGTACCGCATTCAATTTTCGTTTCAACCTAATATACCCATATTTCCTACTCATTTCTATTTAATTGTGTTTAAAGCAAAAACTCTATAACAAATTGTAATTAAGTTAAAACATTTTTCTTTTATTTTTTTTTTTTAAACATGATTATCATAACTATTTTTTGGCGCTAAGTTTTTTTCTCCCATCGCATATATTTTTTTTTTCATGAAAATTGTTGAAAATAAAAATTTATAAATCAGAATTATTATCAGAGTGGTAGTTACAAATAAATAAGAGGGATTATAGCTAGCATTTGTAATCGAAACAAACCCTTAACTTTTCACCATGAAAAGTAAAGGTTTCACATATATTTTGGATCGTTAGAGATAGCGGAGTCGATAGAACTTTCCGAAGTCCACAAATAACTTACAACCATGATACGTCCTTGTTCAGTTGTTATTAAAAATCTGGAAAATCGGCCCATAAATGGCTGAGATGTAAGCTAAAAACCACGACTACCACGATTTTTTTACCTACATACATATATCCCGATTGGCAAGTAATTTACATAGACAATATGGATAAGAAATTTGTACCAACAATGGGTCAAATATATTTTCGGCAAAAATATTTTTTAACTCGAATTTTTGATCACCAATATATTTTTGTTATACCATGAGTGGCCCCACGAACTATATATACATATTTTGGATGGTTATAGATAGCGGAGTCGATATAGCCATGTTCGTCTGACCGTCTGTATGTTGAAATCAACTTTCCGTAGCCCCCAAATAACTCACACACATGAATCATACATCAATATATTAATATCAATATCCGCTATAGACCCGGTTCGGCTGCGATTTAAAATCGAGAAAATCGGCCCACAAATTGTAGAGATATAAGGAAAAAATTGGGACAACCTCGATTTTTAATCAATATCTAGATCACTAAGTCATTAATATAGACAATATGGATATCTAATGATAGATAACACCATAGTAAGTCTGACCTGGAATGGGTCAAAATCGGGAAAAATATTTATTAACCCGAATTTTTTTTCACCAAAAAAAAAATTTTTATCATAAAATTTGTTTCAAAAATTAGTTTTTTTTTTAAATGAAACAAAAAATTGAAAAAATTGAATTAATAAAGAAATTTTGAAAAAAAATTTAATTTTTTTATTTTTTAAATTTTAAAATGAAAAAATTAAAAACTTTTTTTCCGCCGAGCCATTTCTTTAAGTTAAGAAACAAGAAATTGCCACTCGCGGCTAAATCCGGAGAATGGGGCGGATGAGGGAGCAATTCATAACTCAATTCATGAATTTTTGCCATGAAAACTGCATTACCATGGTGAAAAATAAAATTTTTCTTAACCAAATACGGTCGTTTTTTTCAAATCCTCAGTTAGTCGACCCAATAAGTTGGCATAATATTCGTAATATTGGTTGTTTTACCCTTTTGAATGTAGTCAATGTGGATTATACTGCTTGCATCCCAAAAAATCGACTGACAAATTCACTTTGGCTTTCTTTGGCGCCGATTCACCCCGAGTAACCCACTGTTTTGACTGCTGTTTGATCTCTGGTGTATTGTGGTGGATCCACGTTTCGTCTATGGCTACTCGTCCATATTCCGGTTAAACAACGTCAAGTCTATATATGAGATGCTTATCGTGAGATCTCAACTGGTATCCAGAACATCTCGGCATCTCCGTGCTTATACGGCCACAACGAAATAAACCACTTGTTTACCATTGCAATTGATGGTGCAGATCTCCCATAGTATTTATCAAGCTTAGCCTGGTTTGTTTAATGAGCAAACGATATTCACTTTTTTCCATTTTCTTCTCAAGTCACGGGGTAGTGCGGGGTGCTATCTATGGCTCACTAAATGACGCAGCTTGTTAAAATTTTGACCGGAGTCAACTGATAGATGCGTGCTGACAAGGGCAGCATTACCCTTTCAGTTAGGAGGCGGGAAATTCAAAAAGTATATACTTTAATGGGTCTACGGAATGACAAAATCAATATACCCTTATATTTTCAGATGTGTGTGAAGATAAATTTAAATTTATTTAGCACAGACATAAACCACATATTTTAGCTAAAAATGTTAATCACTTAACAGTCATAATACTTGAATTATAATAAACAAATTTATACCTACAATATCTGAAATAATTTCAGAATAAGAAAAAAAATGGAAAAAATTAAAAAAAAACTATCCATCTGAAATAATAGATGGATATTTGAACACATCGTAATATCAGGATTCCAATAAATTTGAGTTTTTTGAAAAAATAAATCTGTAGAGGATTTTTGGTCATTATGGAAATTAGGAAAAGAGCTCCCAAATGGAATCCCAAAATTATTTCAGATATCCCACTACCACAGTTCCATTCAGTGACCCTAGGACTACCATTTCTATATAGTGTCATATCCGAGCCCTTTTCCTAATTTCCATAATGACCAAAAATCCTCTACAGATTTATTTTCTAGTTTCTGAAAAATGTTTGGAAAAATCGGTAAAACATATATGGACAAAGATATGTGGAAATACAGACCGAAACTAATGGAACTAAAAATACGAAATTTGGTCCGAATATTTTATAATAATAAAAATATAATGATATAAATGTGAGAAAATATGTTTATTTAAAAAAAAAAATGTTTGGTCAAGTTGTAGAAAAACTTTATGTGTTCGTGGTGAATATGTATGAATTGACACAGTCGAATAAAACACACTTGTGTGTTAAAACAGTCCTCATGCATACATATTTGTGGAAATATTTGAAAAAATAATTGACAATCACGTGGAATTTAGCAAACAATTTTTGTCTTAAATTCCTGGCCACCACTGTATGTGGTTTATGTCTGTGCTAAAGAAATTTAAATTTATCTTCACACACATTATTTTCAGTGGTGGTTATAAAAATAAAATTCATTCTATGACAACCCTGAGTCATTGCTTTCTATGCTATTCTTCAACCCTTTCAAATAGTAAATTCTACTTCCTGTTCACTTCTTTGGAAGTTCTTTGTTTGCTTTAAATTTAAAAGAGTTGCTCAATAAATAGCTGTGACATTTAAAAGAAAAAACTGAAAAAATTAAAACGAACTAATTTCTCTCATTTCATTTGTCTTAGAGTTTTTTTGAACACAACTAAAATCTGATTGTTATGTTTACTCTACACTATTATTTAATATACGTTTCTGGTTATCAATGTAATATACACCATATACTCAACAATTTTTGGGAAATGTGAACCAAAAAAAATCTGTTCCAGGAATGTATGTTAAGCTATAGAGGGGGAAAAACGAGAAAATTATACATAATTCACATAATATTTTTTCCCTTGTATATTTTTATATGAAAATATGAAGTGAAAAATGAGCACATTTCACTAACACACATTCCATTGCACGTTGTCGTCTCTACTTCAATGGCGCAAAAGAAATAATGTATTAAATATGAGAATATGAAATTGGTATATGCATGATTAATTATGAAAGGACATGAAATCCTTTAAAAAAAAACTTATCATTTCAAACAGAATGTAATGTAAATTTCACTTTAACCATAGGCCAAACATTAACAACAAAAAAAACTGTGTTAATAAAATAACAACCAAAAAAAATTTAAACTTCCTTAATATCTGGCCAGGATCTTTTTAATATGTAAAAAAAATCCTATTTTTTTTATAGACAATAACCCTGATAACAATGTTTAAATCCTTTTTTTAACATAAAAAAACTAAATAATATGAAAAGAACACAATAATGTTGTATCCTTTTTTACAATGTCCTTTGGAAAGAGTGGTGTTTTTTTTTTGGATTTGTAACTAAATAAAAGTTGAGAAAAAAACCTTGAGGGATTTTTAAGTAAATTTTCATTGAAAGCAAATAAATTTAAAAGCAATAAAAACGGGCATATGCGACTTTTTGTGTAGCTACAGGAAAAAATACTTAATAAGGCAACGAATAATTGTATAACAAAAGGACATCGAAAGCAACTTTTTTGGATGTTCTGTGTTGGAAATCCTTTTTTGAATGAAAAAAATAAGACATTTAAAATATTTTGCTAAAAATAACTTAAAACTGTTTGACTCTTTTTGGATGTTTTCTTAACAACCAAAGAACAGCAAAATAATGTGTGTGAAGTTAAATTTCGAAATTTATAACCCTAGACACAAACCAGTTGAGTTAACAGAGTTCTGTTTAAAGGCTAACATAGCACTGTTAAACATTGGAAATCAAGGTAGGTGTATTCAAAATGGAATAATAATCACACGGTTGGACCAAATGGACTACTTACGTTGGAAACGTTAACTAAATTTCTTGGAAATGGGAGAAGATAGGCAGATGAATCTTGCTGGAATATTAAGATAGGATGTTGGTCTATCATGGTCCGTGGTCATAACCTTTAATAGTGCGAGTTCTGATAGAGAAATTTAAATTTTTCGAAAACTTTAAATTTCTTGGGAGGATGAATCAAAATTTCTTGGAAATGGGAGCTATGGGCAGATGAATCTTTCTGGAATATTTAGATAGGATGTTGGTCTATCATGGTCCGTGGTCATAACCTTTAACAGTGCGAGTACTGATAGAGAAATTTAAATTTTTCGAAAACCTTAAATTTCTTGGGAGGATGAATATAAATTTCTTGGAAATGGGAGATCATGATAGACCAACACCCTATCTAAATATTCCAGTAAGATTCATCTGATATTTGTATAGCTAAAAAGTATTTTAATATTTTCTTTTCCATGACTCATACTTGTTATTTATCTATGCCACAATAAACCCATTATATTTCCCTTTCTATTGTAGCCTGCCCTTTAAAAGGACCCACAAAAATCACATTGTGCCTGCCTTATGATGTACAAAAATGTTAATGTTAAAGATTGTAACATTAAAAATTTCTTTTTTTTTTTCGTTAACTTCTTTTCTCACTCAGTCTTACAGCTTTAAGATTACGGTTTTGTTGACTTAGATAAGCAGTCCTTTTTTGTCTTGGTTTTTTTACTCCAGCCTTGGATCGTAAACTGGGTGGCGTGTCATAGACGAGTATTAACCAAAAAAAATGGCAAATAAATTCTTAAAAAAATATATATTAATATCAATGAATGCTAAGGATTTAAGACTATAAATTACATGATAATTTGATGGGATTGAAATGTGAACAAAATGGAACTATTTATTATTATACAAAGAACATGAATGAATACGATCTATAGGGGATGTGTTTTTTTAAGGCTATAATGGGTATAATAGAAGAACTTGTGCAGAAAATTTATACACTTTGGTGAAGGAAATCGTTAAAGATATACGAATTTTGTTATAAATAGTTGTATTTAAATTAGGCTATAAGAAAAGGTATCTTAAGTATTAAAAATATATTATTTATGTTAAAATTTATAGACTACAGCTTAGCTAAATTGTTGGAGTAAGAAAGCTATAATTATGGATGGGTTGTTAAATAGTCGTCGCCTTGCCAGCAAAAAGGTCTAACCTGATTCATGTTCCGTTCAATTACTTTGGGAAATATCTCCAGATATATCGAAGTTACCATAAATGCAAACTGTACTAATTACTGACAAAGTGTAGGAACACAAGGTAGAGGATTTTAATGCTGATTCCGCTTCTCAGAGAAAATGCTAATTAAAAGATGCAGTGCGGATTTTATTGTCATTTCATAGGGTTATTGTCTCTTCTTCCTAGTTATTCACAAAAAAATATTAGAATTTCGGTGATTGTTCGTAAAATATTGGGTGTATGCCTCAAAAGTGCGGCATTTACAATAGATTGAGTATCGGATTTTGTTTTTAATAACTTATGTGTCATTTCATTTCATATCTGACATTTATTCTCACTTAGTTATTGAACATTATAGTGTAAACAACAATGTTAATACCCTATACCACCATAGTGGGGAGGGTATAATGCGTTTGTGCAGATGTTTGTAACGCCCAAAAATATTAGTCTAACACTCACCTTAAAGTATACCGATCGTCTTAGAATCACTTTTAAACGATGTCCGTCCGTCCGGTTGGCTGGCTGTCCATGTTAACCTTGTGTGCAGAGTACAGGTCGCAATTTTGAAGATATTTCGATCAAATTTGTTACACATTACTTTTTCGGCCCAAGGACCAAGCCTATTGAAAATGGCTGAAATCGGTCCATTATTTTACCTAGCCCCCATACAAATGTCCTTCCGAAATTGGACTTTATCGGTCATAAATGTTTAATTTATAAATGTATCTCCACAAATTGCGCTCCAAATAAGTTTTATATACACAAAATTCATGTCACTAAATTTTGTTACGATTGGTCCATAATTAGTCATAGCTCCCATATAGATCCGCTTCCGAAAATCACTTTAACGTGCATAAACTGCTTAAAAATGTTGGTATACTCACAAAATTCAAGATAGTAAACTTTCATAGAGACGTAAATCACACGACCTAATTACATGGTGATCGGTCCATAATTGGTCATAGCTCCCATATAAGGCCCACTTCCGAAAATCACTCAAAAATATAAATTATTGAAATTTTGAAAGAAATATGTTTTTGCTCTTTTACTTAGTGTAGGGTATTATATGGACCGACCATACTTTTTACTTGTTTTTTTTTGGAAAATGTCGAATTTTGTACCAACATAACGTCATATGCGGGAAGTTTCGCTTTACTTCTTTAATTTGCAAAAAAGTGCAGCGGAAACACATCGATTGCTCACCAAAGCTTATGGTGAATGTGTAAAATCGGTTTCAACGTGCGAGAGATGGTTTGTGCGTTTCAGAAGTGGTGATTTAGACACGGATGACAAAGTTCGTCCAGGCAAGCCAAGCAAGATTGAAGACTAAGAATTGTAGGCATTACTCCATGAAGATTGTTGTAACACTCAACAAGAGCTTGCTAAATCATTGGGAGCCACTCAAGGAGTAATTTAAAAACATTTACAAGCAGCAGAATTCATCCAAAAGCAAGGAAATTGGGTACCAATTGAAGCCGAGAGACCATGAAAAACGTTTTGCGAAATTATGCTTGAACGCTATAAAAGAAAATCATTTTTGCACCGAATCATTACTTGAGATGAAAAATGGATCCATTACAATACCCGAAGAGTAAGAGATGGTATGTGAAGCCCGGTTAACAAACCAATTCGACACAATAGTCACAAATCCATGGTGCTAAGGTAATTCTCTATATTTGGTGCAACAAAACGGTCCTATCTATTATAAACAGCTAAAATCTGGGAACCTGTACCGAACGCCACTGATTCGTTTGAAGCGAGAGTTTGACGAAAAACGCAAAGAATATGAAACCGTAATATTCCATCATGACAACGATCTGCCACATTATGCAATACCTATTAAAAACTATCTAGAATGAAGTGGTTGCGAAGTTTTGCCTCACCCGCCTTTTACAGACCTTGCCCCCTCCGAATACTATTTCTTGCGATCAATGCAGAACGCTCTATCTGGTATACACTTCACTTTGGAACAGTGTATCCGATATTGACTAGATTCATCGCATTGATCTTATGGTCAAGGGAAGTGTTCTGTCATTGAAGTCGATCCCGCACGAATAGGAATTCCCCGACATTTAAACATTTGGATCAGGCAATTCTTTTTATCGATGGCGTACAAAACAATTTGGAATCCACTACCTCTCTAAGACAACTCATGGACTTTGGACTTTTGTTTGTAAGAGCGATTGGAACTTTAACATTAGCACTATCCGATCAGTGAAGTTTTCCTCAGACATAGGTTTCGACTGCATATCTTCTTGAATATCTTGATTATATCTGTACTGATGATTATAGATGGGCTCTGCACCACGCATTTAAATTTATTTTTTATTGATGTCATAGCAAAGAATGTTGAACCAAGCTATGCCAGTGCACTCGACCATAAATTCTTCTTAAGAACTTCTTTGATACTAAAGAACTTCTTTGATACTAAAACCATTTTTTGACAGAATATTCTGGATTATCCCAAGAGGGATGGGGTCTTCAAGCGTATCACTCAGACACATACTGGCCGCAATGTTGCTCAGGCTGAGGTTCGTAAATTAAACGCACTGAGCACCAACTAAATCTGGCTGAGATTATGTTTGTTACGAATGCCGAAATGGTAGTTTTTGATTATTCAGTTTCAGGACTCTTTTGAGTACTACGATAAACTCCGTAACTGGAATAATTTGCTCTGCAGCCCGATGTACACCTCTTATCTTGCAAATTTAGAATTCATTAAAATTTACATCTCTGAAACTGTCTAAGAGATTAGATATTTGTTAGATATTAGATAGCTCTGATGGAGTTTCCTTTCTGGTACTGTTACGAATTTGCATTAGCGATTTGAATTTAATGAACTGTAGCAACTGCCAGATATATTCATCGTGTTTATAAACATGTCCATGTTTATAAGTAGAAGCTTCTACTTATCAACAATGTTGATAGCATGCGGTTGATTAGCATTGTTCGAATTCGCTCTAGTATTCGAATATAGTCCGTTAAGATCGTTGTAGAATGTTCACGAGAGATGGCGTGTGTATAGTGGCAGAGGTTGCAGTCGTTACTGAGTTCATGATAGAAATGGACAAAAAATTTTTTTTTTTTAAAAAAATCGGGTTAAAAATGTTTTCCCGATTTTGACCCATTGCAGGTCCAAATTACTATAGCCTTGTATAAATCGTTGCAATGGACTTGAAAATTTCTATCATTAGATATCCATATTACTTAGTAATCCAGGTTGTCCTGGATTTTTCCTTATATCTCTGCCATTTGTGGGCCGATTTTAAATAGCAATTATACCCTTAGCCGTCCGTTTGTAATTTCTACATTTTTCATTTGCGACCTCACAAAGTATATATATTCTGAATCGTTATAGATAGCGAAGTCGATGTAGCTATGTCCGTCTGTCCTTCTATATGTTGAAATCAATTTCCTGTAGCCCCCAAATAACTTAAATACATGATTCATACATCAATATATCGGGAATTCTTGCGGTTCGGTTGCTATTTAAAATCGACAAAATCGGCCCATAAATGGCTGAGATATAAGGAAAAAACTGGGTCAACCTCGATTTATGCCCTATTTTTGATCTATATATGGATTACTAAGTCATTAATATAGACAATATGGATATCTAATGATAGATATTTCAAAGTCCAATGCAACGATGTATATAAGGCTATAGTAAGTTGGACCTAAATTGGGTCAAAATAGAGAAAACATTTTTATTTTTTTTGTCACACATTTTTTTTCACTAATAAATTAAAAAAGTAAAAAAAAATTAGAAAAAAATGTAATATATTGTTACGAAATTGTACTTGAATTCAAATATAACGATTTTAAGGGCTGATTTAAAAGTAGCTAATGCTTTCAAATAACAGTGCTGTAATAGCAAACTGTAACATATCTGTGGGCATTATTAAATAAAAGCTTTCAGTTGACCATTGATCGTAAGTTGGCAACGCTGTATTCGAATTCGAATATTCAGTTAAAGAACATTGTAGAAATATAGCTTTCTAGATGGTTATGCAGTGTTATAAATAGTGGCAGAGGTTGCAGTCGTGAGTGAGTTTTATCAGAGACGCTTTTCGAATAAACATCAACTGAGTGCCTTAAAGTGTGTTGTGTTTTTCAAGTAAATTCGTGTACATTATAAATTGTGTCTGTATTTCTGAGAATTTATAAACGTGTATAAAACACATTGAGTGGCTATTTAATTCTGTGGTTGTTGTACATTTTGAATAAATAAAGAGTTGTTACAATTTTTAAACTAAACGGCTTTTATTTGCAATCAAAAATATCCGGTTTATTTAAAGGAAATAAAGTAACGTTTTGAAAAGGTTAAAACGTAACAATATTTTCATACATTTGCCGTTATCAGCGCCACTAAATTCCGTAACTAATCGAGCAAAACTAATTCCTCAAAAAAAAATTTGTTTGTCATAAATTCTTTTTCCATAAATTTAATTTTTTTTTAAAATAGTCCGCTAATGGGTTAAGGAAATAGTTAAATTTTGTAAAAAAAAAAACTTACATGATTTCTCACTTTCGCTCTGGGTTTTCTCAACATTTTCCTTGTTTGCTTTGCCACCCGAACGTTTATTTTGGTGATTTTGAGATTTAAGCATTTGACGTTGTTTGTTACTGCCTTTGTTGTTGGTATTTGGATGCTGTTGTTTCTGTTGCTGCTGCTGTTGATTGCTTGATAATCCCGAAGTTGCGGAAAATTTCTTTTCCAAATGTTTACGTCTGTTTGAGGAAGTTGCTGTGGATGAGGATGATGATGATGCTGATGACGATGATGGAGTGGCTGCTGCTGCTGCCGGACCCTCATGAGAGGCCAAGTTTTTGTTTAATTTTTTATTATTATTCTTTTGACGTTTACCATCATTGTTTCCGTTGGCTGGCGAGAGATTTTGATTTTGATCTGTGGCAGCTCCCCTGGCAGCACGCACCAAAACATCACCCGATTCCAGGGACATGACTAATTTGGCAGACGATGATGGGGATAATGCGGGTGAATACAAGGATTCAGTTGAGTGTCTCTTTCCGTATTTAGAGGATCTAATATTGCGGTTGTTGCTGTTGCTAGTCAAGCGACTGCTGCTGGCTCTAACGCTGCCGCCGCCAGTTCTAGCGGATGCCAAGTTCTTTGTGCCATAAATCAATGTCGGTTGAAATGCCAACATGGCTAACAAAAGCACGGATGCCATTACGAGATTCATTTTGAAAATGAGTTAAATTTTGCGCTCTCACACAACAAAAGTAAAACAAACACTTACACACACACACAAAATAAACAACAAACAATGTGCGCTAGTAAATTGTGGGTAAAAAGTAGTTGTTGTTGTTGTTCTCCTACTGGTGTTGTCGTCTTCTTTTGTTGTTGTTCAGGATGTTTTTGTTTGTGGTTTTTATAAAAGAGTAGTGAGTGAGTGGGTTGTTTGTTTGTTACCAGTTCAACTAGTACAACGTTGTTGCCTTCCTTGCTGTTGTCTCTTGTTGTTGTTGTTCTCGTTCTCGTTGTCGTTATAAGAGTTTATAACTAGTTTTGTGGTTCTTGCCAAAAATCTGCAAAAATTAAAGAAGAAAAAAAATTATTCTACAAAAATGAAAAATTAAAAAAGAAAAACATTGAAAATATTCTGTATGAAAATAGGGAAATGAGTTACACAAAAAAGTCAACATCATTTACGTTGTTATCTTTTGCAAAAAGCTACATACAACAAAACCGAATAATGCTGCTGCTGCACAGTGGTTTATAAACTTTTATTTTGAATATGTCACATTTTGAGTGTTGAGGTGTTTTGGAGTTGATTTGTATTTAAATGGGCGTAATTGAAATCTAGCCTTCATTCGGCGGCCCCCCAAAGCTGCTCATCTCATCCGTTTACAATTTAAAAACAGGTAAGAGAGCTATATTCGGCTGTGCCGAATCTTATATACCCTTTACTAAGTTATACTTTAAAATACAAAATTTAAATATTTTTAGGTAAACAAAATTAAAAAAATTTTGTTTTATTTTTTAATTTTTTTTTTCAATTTATTAGTGAAAAAAATTTATGACAAAAAATTTTTTTTGGCGAAAAAAAAAATTCGGATTAAAATTTTTTTTCCCGATTTTGACCCATTGTAGTTCAAAATTACTATAGCCATATATATATACATCGTTGGATGGACTTTGAAATATCTATCATTAGATATCCATATTGTCTATATTAACGACTTAGTAATCCAGATATATATGTATCAAAAATAGGCCCGGTTTTTTCATTATATCTCAACCATTTGTGGGCCGATTTTATCGATTTTAAAAGCAACCGAGCCGAGAGAATTCCCGATATATTGATGTATCAATCATGCTTGTAAGTTATTTGGTGGCTACGGAAAGTTGATTTCAACATACAGACGGACATGGAATGACAAACTTATCTACAGTGGTGACAAAACAATGGAAACTTTTCCAAATATTTCGTTAGTGGCCTAAAATCTGAAATAATGTTTTAAAAAATTTTAACATTTTTGTAGTATTTTATTTGTATAATATTATTAACTTAATTTAACAAAAAACAAAGGGCATAATTAATTAAATTCTAAAAGTGAGAAAACAAAATTAAAAGATTTCTTTATTACGGCATTGACCAAACAATTTAAACTTAGGTATTATTTTAACAAATATGGTCTAAACTTTGCAATAACTCAATATTTTGTTGGGTATCCCTTATTTTTTATAACTGCTACACATCGACGATGCATTGAACCAATAAAAGAGTCAATGGTCTCCTTTGAAATATTTTGCCATTCACTTATAACCGCCTCCGATGAATCTTCCTTCCTGGTGTAATTTTGGGTCCTTATTTTACGATCTACAATTTCCCATAGATTTCCTATGGGATTGAGATCTGGCGATTGGGCAGGCCACTTCAAAACACGTACCTCGTTGGATTGTAACCACTCGGTTACAACTCTAGAGGTGTGTTTCGGGTCGTTGTCGTGTTGGAATCTCCAAACTAGGGGCATATTTTCCTCAGCGTATAGATACATAACATCGTTTAATATGGTTCTGTATCCTATACCTGTCATGGTATCTTTTATAATATGAATTGGGACCATACCTTGCCCTGAAAAATATCCCCATACCGTAATATTGCCACCGCCAAACTTTACAGTCTTATTTGTGTACTTTGGATCTAATGTTTTTCCCTTTGGTCGTCTTACAAATGTTCTTCCATCACTGCCTCTTAAATTGTGTTTGGATTCGTCGGAAAAGAGGACAGTTTTCCATTTCTGTATCGACCAGTTTAAATGATCCCTGGCAAATTGTAGACGGTTCTTTTTAGAAATTAGTGGTTTTTTTACAGGACAATAGCAACCAAGACCAGCCTCATTTGCCCTGCGACTAACTGTTCGGGTACTTATTTCTAATTTTAGGCTATTAACAGCCTCTCGAGCAGTTATTTTTGTGAATTTCTTGAACTCTCTCGCTATTAAATTATCTTGTCTAGGAGTAGTCTTACGAGGTCTTCCACCTAAATGTTGAGTTTTTGCAGAACCGCTCTCACGAAATTTCTGTATAATTTTTGAAACTGCTGATTTATTTATTGAATATTTGTCACAGATACTTTTTTGTTTTAAACCAGCTTTAAAATCGTTAATTATTTTATTTTTTAAGTCTTCACAAATCTTAACTTTAGACATTTTCGTTAATTTTGAAAAAAGCAATTATGCGAAAAACTTAGAAAAAGAAATTGTGAAAAATTACCAGAATTTAAAAATAAAATAAAATAACTGTAAACAGAATGCTTTTTACATCGTTCTTTTAAATATTATTTTCGTTTTACACTTCTTTCTTGCAGAAGTTTAAAAGTTTCCATTGTTTTGTCAGTAGCGAAATGGTGAATATTTTTAATTTTGATCCCTTTTTCCAGAATATAATTAATTATGTTGTTTGTTTTTCAGTTAATTTATATAAATAAAACTATACAAGTAAAATACTAAAAAAAAAATTTTTATTTTAAAAAAATATTTTAAATTTTGGGCTACATATGGAATATTTGGAAAAGTTTCAATTGTTTTGTCAACCATTGTATATCCTTGCCACTCATGGTGAGGGGTATAAAATTCCCCATAAATTCAGTTCTTATCCGAATGTCAATCTATTCCAACTACGAAGCCATTTAAATAGAAATCAATTCGAAAACATTTCAGCACTGACTATGTGAAATTTAATTATAATATCTCTAATCGTTCACCAACTACCGAATTATTTCCACATTAAAATTGTATTCTAAACCACTGTGTGCTGCTGCCTACTAAAGGAATAACAACAACATGAAAGACGTTAAAAGTGAATTGTGTGAATGTATTGTAGAATGCAGAATTCTACTAAAAATACATTTTAATTATTTTAAATTGCTAAAAACTAGTTTTGCCAAGAAACTCTCTTTGCTGCAGAAAGAACAATACATACAGCTAAAACAAATCCAGTAATAGGGATTTAACCACAGACACTCTGTAATACAAACATATGGAGGCTTAACTTTTTGGCTCTTAAAAGGAACATTTTTAACCTCAAGCTTAAATAGCACAACGACAACAAACAAAAATAACACAAAAATAATTGTTTTGGCATGCAAAATTAAGCTTATTAATTTCGTCAACTTTACTTATACAATGCCTTCAACCAAAATATATTATTTAGCCAGATATACGATTTTGGTAATTATTTGAAATATGAGAGTTTTAAAATGAATTAAATAGCCTAGATAAATATGTAAGTTAAGGCATTACACATTAGGATAATGTCATTTGTAAGGAGCCAAACAAACATTGTCGACATTCTAGCACAACACAAGGTGAAGCGCAAGATGTAGGGTGCATATTGAGGATTGAACCATAATCTGCATGATCACTGCAGAATTTAAAATTTTTTTACAAGATATTAAACAATATTATGGCCCGTGTAATTATATATATATATATGTATGATTGCGGCAACCATAATATGATAAAGTTACGATTCACATGATTGTAGCAATCATATATATGATTGTAGTAATTAAGCATATGTTTGTGGCAATCATTTTTATGATAATGGATTTAACATATTACTTAATTATTATAATCATATGTATGATTGCTATAATCGTAACTTTTACCATAATATTGTTAAAAACCTGGTAAAAATCTTGAAATGATTGCTCTATATTTACTCTCTGCGTGTAGTAAAGTGTGTCTATACCGTTGACCCCTACTCATGCAAAGCATTGTGTTGGAACTAGGAAAATAAGTTATGGGAGGGATGAAAGAGTAAGTAGTGTTTGAGGACATTTTATATGAACTTTCCTACAATGAAAATGACAGCAAAAAACCAAGCGGCGAGTTTGTTCCATTCTCGATTGGGCCCTCTGTATAAGTTCAATACTGGAATTACTGGCCGTTCCCCACAATTGGATTCCATATGTCCAGATTGGTTTTAAAACACATTTATACAGGATAACTTTATAGTCAAGGCTTAAATTTGATTGGTGATTGAGTAACCAGTGAAGGCTAGAGGCTCTTAACTTCATGTGAAGTCTCTTGGCTTCTATATGATGACGCCAAGTAAGTCGTCTATCCAAGTGAATACCAAGGTATGTAAAAGTATCTGTCTGTGGAATGTTTATGTTATTTAGTGTGATAGGTGGACAGTGGACCTGAAAGTAAATGTGATGTGTTTACTTTTGAGTTCATTTACTAGTATTCTCCAGTTATGCAACCATATCTCCACGAGTCTCAGATAATTGTCCAATTTCGTAGAAGCTACCTGTGGATCTGCATGTGAGCTAAGTATTGCCGTATCATCAGGGAATGTTGATATTGTAAGTCTATCACACACAGGCAAGTCAGAAGTATATATCAAATAAAGTGTTGGTCCGAGAACACTTCCTTGTGGAACACCAGCTTTAATTTCATAATTTCCTGTTACATAATCGCAATATTTCACTCTAAAAACTCGGTCTGATATGTATGACTCCAGCAATCGATGCGTAATTGGTGGCAGTAGACACTTAATTTTGTGAATTAACCCCTTATGCCACACCTTGTCGAAGGCCTGGGCGTCCAGTAAACATGGAACGATTAACTTGTTCAATGGTTCCATGTTGTTCACGAAAACCAAATTGATGAACTGGGATAATATTTTGGTTATTTAAGTATGGCATAATTTTCTTTTCCTGGTTTAGGTATCATTATGATCTGAGCAATTTTTCAATTAGTTTGGAAAACGCCTAGTCTAATGATCGCAGAAAACAATACAGATAGCACGATTATAGCTATATTCGGTAGGTTTTTAATCATGGATGGCGTAATTTTGTCATATCCTGTAGATTTTTTTGTATTTATGTTATTTTTGATAACTTTTCGAACGTCCTCGGGACTTACTCTGATATGATCATCCGCTGTCTCATGAACAGGTGGATTTTCCAGTACAAAATCATTGTTGGGTAGATTTGGCTTAAATACATTACGTAGGTGCTCGGCAAAAATTAATGCTTTGTCCTTAGCATTTCTTGCCCAATTACCGTCAGACGGAGTTTTTCCCTCTACCGGTGATTTGATGTTACGTGTGGCTTTCCACACTCTCAATGTATCTTCCATTTCTGCGATCCTCTTCTAAACAAAGGGCTCTCTTCAGTCTTCTAGTAGCGATGGACAGCCTTTGCTTTGCAGCAGGTGATCTATTTTGTTGCCACTCTATTCAAAGCTTTCTCTTTTCGAGAAGCAATCGTTCAATATCTGAATTGGAAATATGCATTTTTAGCTTTCTAGTGATCTCGATCCTTGAATGATCCATGAATGACGCATTCGCTAATCTCTCCCTCACACTGTATACATACATGGGAGTTGTATTCCATTTTCGGTTAGATATAGGTGGTGTAAATAGTGAGGAGATCAGATGGAGTGAAGATATTCCTACGCCGTTTCAGAAATCTAAACTTGAATGATTCTTTCGACACTTGAAAAATGTTTTTAGATCAGCGGACATCACATTGTATTCTCATGCCCAGAATTGCGCCTGATTCCACAATACTTACACTACCCTTAAATACAGATGAAGCTACATGGTTGTCGCTCGTTTTTGTGTCAACATGCAGCACTGCGTCTTGCATGTGTTGAAAGCGTCCCTATTCGCACGACCCCACTCAGAGATTGTCAGAAGGTCCGGAATAAGAGAATCATACATGTTTTGCCTCATTGTTCCAATCTCCCACATGCTTGGTATATAACCGAATGAATGGCAAATGTTGCTGTCATCTGCAAAAGAATAGATAGGGTTGGAATATGCTACCGCCATTCTTAAACCAAACCTCTGACTACCTAAAGCCTTTAAAGATTATTGATAGGATGTTCAAAATTGTTATTCATTTCAGGCTTGAATGAAGAGGGTGTAAATTTATGTCTATGGCATAAAAATATTAACTGATGGTTCCAAGATGAACTGTAGCATTCGATATTTTTTAAACAAACTGTGAATTTTTTTGCTTGTCTGCAGATTCACTGGCGGGAATCGAACCGGCAACCCTCAGATTTCAGCACACTGTCGTTTATCAAGGCACTCAACTGGTATTTTATGTTAGAAACGCGGTTCTCAATACGTCTTCCAGATAAAGCTTGTGTTTTTCAAACCTAGACATTCGTGGGAGCAGCCAAGCGGAACTAAAATCATTTAATTCGTATACTACGACTTCTACCTTAGGAAGAATCTCAACAGTTAGATGAATACGTCTATCTGAATTTGGGTCTGTAGAGACTACTATGGTAGTGAGCAGACAGATCAGAGCTAGCTAGAAAAGGATCTGCCTTAAAAGCGAAATCTTCAGACACTATCTTCAAAAGGCTGCCAAAGATGAAGTAAAATGGAAACATCCAAGAAAGCCAGTTACTCGTAAGTGTAGCATACAATGATAAAGGCAGTAGAGATGAGCGATATTTCCATACCTGTGATTTAATCACTGTGATTGAAAAGTCACTGGTAACAACAGTTACTGAATATTGCAAGTAACAGGTACAATTAAGTCGTTCTTTTATATTTTTCAACATACTGTTTAATGTTGTTCTTTTATTTTCTTCAACATTCGCAGGCAACGTTTTAGAAAAATCACTGGAACAACTGTAGTAACAGGTACTTTTAATATCGTTCTTTCACATTTTTCAACATACTGTTAAATGTCGTTCTTTTGTATCTTTCAACATTCATTAGTAACGTTTTTAAAAAATCACTGGTAACAAAACAAGAAAGTAACAGGTACTTTTAATGTCGTTATTTTAAGTATTTCAACAAACTGTTAACGACATTTAATACAGGGACCGTAACAATTATGACATTTATAATAAAAATCACAACATAATTGTTATTTTCTGAGTTTTATTTTTTTTGTCAGAAATAAGTGTTATTTTCTGATTTTTATTTTTTTTGTCAGAAATAATTGTTATTTTTGATTTTTATTTTCAGGAATATTTGTCAGACTTTGAGTTTTATTTTTTTTTGTCAGGAATATTTGTCAAACTTTGAGTTTTATTTTTTTTGTCAGGAATATTTGTCAGACTTTGATTTTTATTTTTTTTTGTCAGAAATAATTGTTATTTTTTGATTTTTATTTTTTTTGTCAGATATATTTGTCAGACTTTGATTTTTATTTTTATACCCTTCACCACGAGTGGCAAGGGTATATATAAGTTTGTCAAACATTTTTTTGGTAAAAAATTTGTTGGTAAAAAAAAAAAATTATGAACAAAAAAATTTTTTGTTAAAAAAAAATTCGGGTTAAAAAATATTTTTCCCGATTTTGACCCATTGTAGGTCAAAGCCTTATATACATACATCAAAGTCTGACAAATATATCTGACAACAAAAATAAATTAAAAAAATAACAATTATTTCTGACAAAAAAAATAAAAATCAAAAATAACAATTATTTCTGACAAAAAAAATAAAAATCAGAAAATAACAATTATTACTGACAAAAGAAATAAAAATCAAGAATTTAAAAAGCATGTTATTTTATGAAATTATAGTTGAAAACAATCAAAATGGTATGCTTGACTTGACTCTCCGATATTATCCTGTGATGGCTTTTTTCCTTAGAAATTTCAAGAATAATTATTATTTTCGGTCCCTGATTTAATATTTTTCAACATTCACTAGTAACAACAGCCTATTTTTAGGCGCATAATTTTATTTATCTCCAACACAGTGTATAAAATAAAATGTTAAGTACCATATCAGTTAATTCTCTTAAAATTTTGTTACATTTGCTTAATTTTGTTATTTTCCTATTAAAAAAAAACGTTTTTAAATCAGCAAATATTAGTTTTTGGTTAACATACGATAAGATTTAAGAATGCAAATAATACATAATATATTCTTCTTAACATAATTGTTATTTTGTTTAAAATAGACAAAACGTGATCACGGTCACTGTTTAAAAGAACAGTGATTTATAAATCACGTTCACTGAGAACGACGTTCTTCAAAAATCACGGGATCGCTCATCTCTAAAAGGCAGTATAAACCTCATGAATAGGAACCGGAAGGACATTTCGAGGCTAATAGCAGTGATAACGGTTCATTGGACGATCGGTGAGCATGCCAGTAAACTTGGACTTTCCTGCAACAATAATTGCCGCACATTATGCTGAACATTCACCTCCTCTGTGGACGTACAAATACTAATCGACCTATCTGAGACATCGTCTATCAGACTGTGTGAACTTATTGGATGCCTGAATGCGACAGGTTGGATCTAATAATCATTTCATTAGCATTTAATCTTGAACTAGTTTCATTCATTTCAATGATCTTGTCAAAACGGAATCATATCGATTCTACTTGAATGATTATATGAAGCGTGTAAGACATATGAAAAATAGTTCATTTTGTTCTAACTTACAAATGCAATAGTTGGTTTTAGACTTAAAGCGTCTACACGATCTCTAGAGAAATTAGGTAGCTCTTGAATTCTGTTACGGATTACTAATACTAATGTAATAATCTGTCAACTATAACGAAATCACGAGGAATTCATACATTCTTGACATACGAAAATACGAATATAGGACAATTTTGGACGTTTTGGAAATAGTCACTGAAACAGTTTTACGCCTGTAAGAATTATTAAGTGATTACCATCTCGAAACCACGATGCACGTTTTCTCAAAGCGCTTATTGGTTATTAAAACTGTCACATAGATATTAATGTGCGTTTGTGCATGTGTATTTGCTTTGGTTTTGTATTAGTGGTGTTAAAATAAACTCCTAAAATAGAATCAATAAATCCATAATTATGTTAATGAAGTCTAATGGCAGTTTAAATGCGTTAAAGTTATAAATTGAGAACAGAATACACACACTCAAACATACATATGTATATACTTATAATTGCGTGTATTAGTATGGCCCCCCCAAAAACAAATTTAGCGAATTTCATAACTAACATAAAAGTTATAAGAGAACATTTCGAAAAATTTATGATTTTCTAAGCTGGTTCGAAGGACCTAATATTCACGTTATAAAATTTGTCTGCCTAATTTTGTTTTTGTTTCTAAATAACAAACATATATTTTATATAAAAGATACAACAAACAGCATAACATTAATAAAAGAGAAAATTTAATCATATATTAATTTCCAAATGTTTCATATAAGCTGGTTCGAAGGACCAGATGTTCGTTTTTTAATGGTTTTATTAAATAACGTTGGGTTTTCACACCCATCATCTTTTTGTATACATTGCCATTATCAACACAGTGCTGCCAACATTAACTATCAAAGCTGCTAACTTTAACATTAATGCTGCTAAAAGCTTTAGTAATAGAACATTCTAGTTTTGTCCGTTAGATAATTCATGAAACTTCTAGAAGATAAAAACAAATTTTACAAATGTTTTTGGCTCCTTACTAATGAGCGCTATCCTAGTGTGCATACGATTAAAAACAAATCCATTTTCTGATATACATACAAACACACTATCTAATTATACATATTTAATGTTTAAAACTGTTAAATTAAGTCCACAAACTTATACACATTCATGTATTTATAAGATGTTAATAATGTTGTTGATGACGTTGACATTTACATAGTTGCATATGATTTAGAATATTGTATTAATATTTATTTAATGCATTTACTTAACTTGTTGTACTTGTCTGTAAATCATTATCAAAACAATTTAATGTCAGTTAAATTGTTGACAGATTTATTATTTATATTACATTGCTTAAGTAAATATTCGTTTGGGGAATAATTGGTTTTCGTTTTCTTGAATCTTGAATGTGATGCAAATTGTAAATGAACTCAGCATTTGTGGTGACTGTCAATGAAATAATTTTTTTTGGACATTTACCTCCATTATCATGAAAAACTTTCAATTATACTGGCAGTTTTTTTTAAAAGGCGGTATAACTCATTTATTCGCACTTAGTTATTGAACATTATATTGTAAACAACAAAGTTTTTTTTTGCTTCGAAAATGTCGTATGTTATGTCAACAAAGCGTCATATGCTTTACTTCTTCAACTCTTTCAGCCTCGCTTTTCTGGAGTGAAGTGGTTAATTTACTAACCATCGTGGCGGTGGCCATTAAAAATAATTATGATACAAATTTTCGTATCGTATACATTTTTTGAAATGGAATAATTTTGAATAAATTTTCTGACTAAAAAAACAAAATAGCAAAGTAACAGTGAATTCGATGAACATAAACACTCTCTCTGTGCGTTTATTTATTGAATGAATGAGCACCCGATGGCAAAGTTTTGCAAAAAACATAAACAATGACTTTAAAAAATATAATTGTTAAGCAAAATGCGAATAGATGAAAATAAACTATGCTTTAAAGACTACAGAAAAGGTGGTTAGTAAAGTGACCACTAAACAGCAAAGAGTTAAGTGGTGATTTTAACATGAAAGACGAAAAACGCCCCACAGTGCTTTGTTTTCATTTAGTCAATGGACAAAAATAGAAGGAGTTATTGCAGACGAATAAAAATTAGTAGAATATTACCTTTTGGTAAGATTAAGAAAAAATATAATTCTTGAAAAAATCCGTGCAAGGACACGGGTACCTCCCATATATCCTGAACATATAATTTTGAATAAAATTCACAGTTATACTCCTAACATTTTAAAATTTGGTAATAATCATTTTAATAAAGATATTGTTGTTTGTGAAAATTTTTATTACAATCGCAGCAAGGATTCGGGTGGCTGCCATACATCCTTTTCCTTGAAAAACCTATAAACCTGAAAAAAATTATTAATTTTCATAAATTATTGTTCTCTTATAATATTAGATGCAAAATTATGAAAATTTTATCGGAAGGATATTCATAATTCCAAGACATCAAGATTTTTAGTAGTATTCAATTACCGTTTTTTTTACCAGAACTTAAACTCGAGAACACTTCTTCTTTGCGCATGTGAAATTTCATTCAAACCAATCTAACTATTTAGAAGTTACAGATTATTTCCCTCTTTTTTTTCTATACCACTATGTGTCGCTTACGATAAAATTCGTTTACTGTAAAATGTAAACATTGACTTACGATAAAATCTTACCCCCTATAATTTTGAAGTTATTAACAATTTTGATATTCTGAGAACGCTAAAACATCAGTCGGTCCATAAAATTTTAATGTTTGCAATAAAAAAAATATTTAGAAAATGTCGCTTACGATAATTTGGCGCTAAGGGCTCGATATGTCCTTCAATAATACGTTTTTCTTTTCTTCTTTTTAACTATTTTTACCCTTTTCAAGCGTTTTTTTACCTTGGACAGGACAACGTCTGTCGGATCAGCTAGTTTTGAATAAATTAAAAAAAATACCGCATTTTTAAGTCATACACGCAATACTTTTACCTAACATCCAGAAGTAACATATGCGTTAAGTTTAAAAGACATTTCCTCGACTCTTCCAGACGTGCAATAATCCGTACGTTGACACTTTTTTTGATATATCCAGAAGAGACGTGTTCGTTAGTTCTAGAAGTCAGTAAAAAGTATGACTGCAGTTGTACACTTCTTCACGAGTAGTATTACTACAGCGACCAGAAGACGATTAAAATCGTTAAAGTCTCCCTTACATTTTTGCCTCTTTGCTGCATTTCTATAAGTTTTTACAGCTAGTGAATTGTTCCCCTTTCTATAGCATTCGAATGATAACTATTTTTTTTGCTGCGTTTAGGTTATAAAATAATTAGATGTTGAAAATGTTCTGGATCTCATGTTGGGTGCCCTGATAGACCAGTCGGTAATGTGCTGAACTATTAAACTAAGGGTTGCGGGTTCGATTCCCGCCAGAGACTCTGGGTGTAACCACAGACAAGCAAAACGCTTCGAAGTTTGTGTTTGTTTTTATTTTTTTTAAGTATACTGAAAGTAGTAAACTGCTTTCCATTGCTAAACCAAATTCTCTTACCCTTCCTCCTCTCCCTTTAAATTAAAATGAAAAAAAAATTCCACATTTCTATAAAATATTTAATTTATTATTTAATTAAAAATGTTTACATAATTTTTACCCCGAAAAATATTCACATGTGGTCACAGATATTTAATAAAATGGAAAGAAAAAAAAAAAACAACTATGAATACATAAATACATATTTAACTACTCGAATATCCAATTATAAAAATATATTGTACATTTACACTAAAATAAATTGTATTTTCAACAACCACGTACTGTTTAAAAATTATTATGTAAAAAAAATGGTTACAATCTAGTATTACAAATTAAACTACATTTGTATGAACACCAGTGTGAATGAATGAATGCCTGCCTGTATTGATTGTACAATAGTTATAAATCGAACGATTATAATTAAAAAAACAAAAAAAAAATTAAAATACAAGAACAACATTACGTATGATTAATATTGTTGAAATAATTCATGAGCACACTATTTGCCAATACTCATACGTATGGTGGTTCAGTCACGTTTAAATTCATACATATTTATTCATTTTTTTTGGAAAATGATATGAAATGAAGTGTGTTGTATTCAAATTATGACCACATTCTCATTAATACTTGTACAATATTGTAATAATAACAAATATATAGTAGAATTTATACAATAATTGGCATACAATAAAGTTTTAGTAAAACTACAGCTACAGTTTAGTTTTTGATTTAATCTAAAAATTTAAAAGCAAATAAAGATTTATCAATGAATAGGATAATACGACTTCTTAAAATATAATAGAATTGAATAGCTGAGTCACTATTGTTTAACAAATCTTAAATTCTTATTGTTGATTAATATAACTATTTTTGCTAGTTATTATACCATTCACTATGATTGGCTAGGGTATATATAAGTTTGTCATTCCGTTTGTAATTTCAACATTTTTCATATGCGACCCCACAAAGTATATACATGTGGTTGAAAAAACAATGAAAACTTTTCCAAATAATTCATCAGTGGCCTAAAATCTGAAATATTTTTTAAAAAAATTTTAATATTTAACTTAATTTAACAAAAAACAAAGGACATAATTAATTAAATTCTAAAAATGAGAAAACAAAATTAAAAGATTTCTTTATTACGGCATTGACAAAACAATGGAAACTTAGGTATTATTTTAACAAATATGGTCTAAACTTTGCAATAACTCAATATTTTGTTGGGTATCCCTTATTTTTTATAACTGCTACACATCGACGATGCATTGAACCAATTAAAGAGTCAATGCTCTCCTTTGAAATATTTTGCCATTCCCTTATAACCGCCTCCGATAAATCTTCATTCCTGGTGTAATTTTGATTCCTTATTTTACGATCTACAATTTCCCATAGATTTTATATGGGATTGAGATCTGGCGATTGGGAAGGCCACTTCAAAATACGTATCTCGTTGGATTGTAACCACTCGGTTACAACTCTAGAGGTGTGTTTCGGGTCGTTGTCGTGTTGGCATCTCCAAACTAGGGGTATACTTTCCTCAGCGTATGGATACATAACATCGTTTAATATGGTTCTGAATCCTATACCTGTCATGGTATCTTTTATAATATGAATTGGACTCATGCCTTGCCCTGAAAAACATCCCCATAACAAACTTTACAGTCTTATTTATGTACTTTGGATCTAATCTTTTTCCCTTTGGTCGTCTTACAAATGTTCTCGCATCACTGCCTCTTAAATTGTATTTGGATTCGTCGGAAAAGAGGACAGTATTCCATTTCTGTATCGACCAGTTTAAATGATCCCTGACAAATTGTAGACGAGCAGAACGGTTCTTTTTAGAAATGAGTGGTTTTTTCACAGGACAATAGCAACCAAGACCAGCCTCATTTGCCCTGCGACTAACTGTTCGGGTACTATGTATTTATAATTTTAGGCTATTAACAACGTCTCGAGGAGTTATTTTTGGGAATTTCTTGAACTGTCGCGCTACTAAATTATCTTGTCTAGGAGAAGTCTTACGAGGTTTTCCACCTAAATGTTGAGTTTTTACAGAACCGATCTCACGAAATTTCTTTATAATTTTTGAAACTGCTGATTTATTTATTGAATATTTGTCACAGATACTTTTTTATTTTAAACCAGCTTTAAAATTGTTAATTATTTTATTTTTTAAGTCTTCACAAATCTTAACTTTAGCCATTTTCGTTAACTTTGAAAAAAAGCAATTATGCGAAAAACTTAGAAAAAGAAATTGTGAAAAATTACCAGAATTTAAAAATAAAATAACTGTAAACAGAATGCTTTTTACATCGTTCTTTTAAATATTATTTTCGTTTTCCACTTCTTTCTTGCAGAACTTTAAAACTTTCCATTGTTTTGTCAGTAGCGAAATAGTGAATATTTTTAATTTTGTTCCCTTTTTTCAGAATATAATAAATTAGGGTGTTTGTTTTTCAGTTAATTTATATAAATAAAACTATACAAGTAAAATACTAAAAAAAAAAAAATTTATTTTAAAAAAATATTTTAAATTTTGGGCTACAGATGGAATATTTGGAAAAGTTTCCATTGTTTTGTCAACCACTGTATATTCTGGATAGTTATAGATAGCGAAGTCGATATAGCCATGTCCGTCTCTATATTGAAATCAATTTTCCGTAGCCCCCACATAACCCAAAATACATGATTCATACATCAATATAGCGCGAATTCTTCCGGCTCGGTTGATATTTAAAATCGAGAAAATCGGCCCACAAATGGCTGAGACATAAGGAAAAAAACCGGGACAATATCGATTTTAGGCCTATTCTTGATCTATATTTGGATTACTAAGTCATGAATATAGACAATATGGATATCTAATGATAGATATTTCAAAGTCCATTGCAACGATATATATAAGGCTATAGTAATTTCGATCTAAAATGGGTCAAAAATTTTAATCCGAATTTTTTTTTACCAAAAATTTTTTTTGTCATACATTTTTTTTTACAATAAACTTAATTTTTTTTAAAAAAAAATTAAAAAAAAAATATTTCTTTTTAAAAATTTCCAAAAAAAAATTTAAATTTTTTTTACCTAAAATTATTTCAAATTTGTATTTTTAGTATAATTTGGTGAAGGGTATTCAAGATTCGGCACAACCGAATATAACACTCTTACTTGTTTTTATACCCTTCACCTTCGTGAGAATAAGTTTGTCATTCCGTTTGTAATTTCAACATTTTTCATTTGCGACCCTATAAAGTATATATATTCTGGATTCTTATTGATAGCGGAGACATGTCCGTCTGTCTGTCTGTCCGTCTGTCTGTTGAAATCAATTTTCTGAAGATCCCAGATATCTACGGGATCCAAATCTTCAATAATTCTGTCAGACATGCTTTCGAGAAGTTTGCTATTTAAAATCAGCAAAATCGGTCCACAAATGGCTGAGATATGAGGAAAAAACCAAGACAACCTCGATTTTTGACCTATTTTTGACCTATATGTGGATTACTAATTTTGACCTATATGTGGATTACTAAGACATTAATATAGACAATATGGATATCTAATGATAGATATTTCAAAGACATTTGCAACGACGTATATAAGACCATAGTACGTTGTACCTACAATGGGTAAAAATCGAAATATTAAATTATAATTTGGTGAAGGGTATTCAAGATTCGGCACAACCGAATATAGCACTCTTACTTGTTTTTTTTTTTTTTTATAAATTGTTCTTTTTTTATGTTGCAATATGCTTCGTGTTTTTGTGTATTTATTTTAATTAGTCTTCTTATCTTTATTATGCACCAGGCGATTGTAAACTTTCTTTCGTTTTCATTTTATGTCCCCATTTTTAGTTTTCTCTTTTCTCGTTTGGTTTCTTTATTCTTTTTTTTTTGTCGTTTTTGTTCATTTTGTCGGTGAACGTTTTAATATTAATTGCTTTTGTTGAGTTGGGGCGTTAACAATGCAAATTGTTAGGGAAAGTGCAGCCAGTGTATTTGAAGGAAGCAACGAGCTTCAAAGGCATTTTTGCCGAAGCGAGAAAAGTAAACACGGTCATATAGGGGGAATATCTTGTGTGTTATAGTGTGAATGGGTCTCATTGTTTAATGATTTAATAAGTTGTTTAAAAAAAAGTACTGAAAATTAAGAAAATTTTTGTTTTATTGGACACAAATCCGCAACAGTGGTTTTTAACTGCTGCCATTTCACTGAAATTCATTTTAATAAAGTAGATTACCATAGTTTATTGACTCTGATAGTTCTAATTCGAGAATGTTTAATATTTTTTTCAAGAAGTTTTTGAAAATTATAAAAAATATCCAAATTTGGCCTTATTAAATTCCACATAACTTTAAACTAATCCAATTTAGTTTGTTTTAAGAAAAGCATTGTTTTAAATGTGTGAAAAATGCTTGAAACTTGATTTAAAATATTTGTCTTTTCATATAATATTTAAATTTCAGAGTATTTTTTTGATACAAAAATCAAAAAAATCTTAAAAAAGAACTTTTGGTCCTTCGAAAAATCCGACTCTTATGAAAAATCAAGAAAATTTGTGTAAAGAGAAACTTGCTTCAAAATTTGTTTAATGTTATTCGATTTACGTTTCAAAGATGTTTCAATAATAACAAAATTGCAATGATTAAATAAGAATGAACTTTTGGTCCTTCGAAACGGTACACTTGAAAAATGATTAAAATTTATATAAAGCAAAACTTGCTCGCATATGTTGTGTGTTATTCGATTTAGTTTTTAGCGGCCTTTCATATAAAACCAAAATTACATATTGGAACAAATATCTCTTAATTCAGTAAAACCTTAAAAATATAATTTGTGGTCCTTCGAACCGCCATACACACAACTTTATCTGAAATTTATATTATGCTGTTCGCTTGACTTTTCGAATACCTTTCATATAATACCAAAATTACATATTGGTTCTATGGAAAAAATATCAAAAAAATCCGAAAAACCTTCAAAAACTTGTGGTCCTTCGAACCACCAGACATGAAAAATAAGGAAAATTTAAAAACGGTTACATTATCCCCAACAATTGTTTATGCTGTTCGATGATTGACTTCCCAAAAACCAAAATTAGATATTATTCTTGGGAAAAATATGACAAAACTCAGAGAAAACTTAAAAAAAGTACTTCGAACCGGCAAACATGAAAAATTAAGAGAATTCGTATTCAATTAAACTTACGAAATTTGTATGTTGTTTAATTTTCGTATCAAACGCCATTGATATAATGCCAATATTGTAAATTGGCCACTTGGAACAAATATGACAACAATTTGAAAAACCATCAAGAACTAACTTGTGGTCCTTCGAACCGGTACACTTGAAAAATTAATAAAAATTCTTGTACGGTTAAACTTTCTCCGCAATTTTTTTAATGTTGTTGGATTTACCAAAGACCCCTCATATAATACCAAAATAGGAATCCTTAAAAACGAACTTGTGGTCCTTCGAACCGACACTCATGCAAAAATAAGACAATTCGTAAACGATTAAACTTCCTCTGAATAAAGCTCGAGAGAACTTTATCAATATTGGGTAATTCTTCTGCAGGGTCAAAGGTAGGGTTGTCATTCGAATAATCGAGAAAAAAATATATTTTTTATTCGAATGAAAAATATTTTTCAATTTGGAATTACATAAAAATTTATCGATCAATAATTGTCGATTAATCGAATAAATTAATATTCAAGTTGATTACTACTTTTCACATTCATTTTCCAATCGACTTAATACACCAAGATCAGGACATTATGACTCTTTGAAAGGCTTATCGATGTATGGATGTATGGAATATAATATTGTTACGTTTTAACCTTTTTAAAACGTTGGTTTATTTCCTTTAAATAAACCGGATACTTTTGATTGCAAATAAAAGACGTTTAGTAGTTTGAAAATTGTAACAACTCTTTATTTATTTAAAATGTACAACAACAAAATAAAATAGTCACTCAATGTTTTTTATGCACGTTTATAAATTCGCAGAAATACAGACACACTTTATAATGTACACGAATTCACTTGAAAAACACAGTACACTTTAAAGCACTCAATTGATGTTTATTCGAAAAGCGTCTCTGATAAACTCACTAACGACTGCAACCTCTGCCACTATTTATAACACTGCCATCTGCACTCTAGATTACTCTTTAACTGTCAAAGCTCGTATATTCTAGAGTTTTCTAATACATATGCCATCTGTGGTGTACTTTGTACAATGTTCTTTAACTGAATATTCGAATTCGAATATACGGTCGCAGCAAACAGCGTTGCCATACTTACGATCAATGGTCAACTGAAAGCTTTTATTCAATGTTAATAATGCCCACAGATATGTTACAGTTTGAGAGGCACTGCTTCAAATCGTTATATTTGAATTCAAGTACAATTTCGTAACAATATTGTGCCGAGGCTGACTCTGTCGCATAAATCAGGCTAAATTTGATCGATGGCATGGCTTATGTTGGTGGTTTGTAGTTTATTCGCATAGATCTGTGACTTAAGAAAACTCCACAAGAAAAACTTTAATTTATAAAGAACTTTTCTGTGGCAAGCAAATACTTAGAAGCCAGGGAAATGCTTTAATATTGTATAATAAAATCAGAAATTGTAGTTAATCAATTTGTCATAGTATGTGGCATCCTAAATATTTTACATTTATTTTCAATTAATACAAAATCAATGTTTCTTTGCTGCTGCTAAAAACAATTTGACATTTTTGAAAAGTCATTTATTTTCCACACACACACTAAAAGCAAACAACAAAGATAAGAGAAAAAACCGTTAAATAAAAGTGCAACTTAAAAAACTAACAACAAAAAGAAAAACTAAGAGAAAATGGCTGAAACTGAACTAAATCTCTTGTTATCTCTGGCCAAAAAACAACTGACTTTTAAATCATTTGGCAATTTATCACATCACACTTCAACATAAACACACTGAAAGAGAACAGCATTTACTAACAAACACTCAAACACACGAACTCATATAGAATGAGATTTTTTTTCCTACTGATTGCAGTTGCCTCCCTGTTGATGCGTTTTTTTTTTGTTTTTTTTTTTTTAGTTAAGCTCCTTTTTTAGTTGTTGTAATTGTGCTCTAGTTTTTCAGTGTTGCATGCAGCAGTGCATACATGCAATTGGTGTGTTAGTGAATGAGTGAGAGTGTGTTTTGGTAGCAGTAGAAATAATGGCAGTAGTCAATGTTGTTTGTAGTAAAAAACTCTATGGCAGCTGTCATTTAAAATGCTTGTTAAAACTTCATTAATGTTACACACACTCACACATTCATTCATTCACTCACAAACACACTTTCACACATATGCATGTGTGTATGGGAGTGTGAATGTGTGTGTGTGAATAAATATTGTAAAGCAAAGCATTGAATGCAATTGCAATGTGCCAGTCGGGGTGTTTTAAAAAATGGCAAAATATTTGTGTTCCTTTCTTTTTTTTTGAAGCTTTTTCTTAGAAATTGAAATGAACATGTAGAGTAGGGAGGTCCTTATTTTGCACTTTTTCGAATCTAACAATGTCTGAAATAGTTCTTCGTCAGCCAAAAAGCAAATGCTGAAAATTTGAGCAAAATCGTTTAATGTAGCTCATGTTATTTGAAAGATAGTTTTTGGAAAGATCAGTACTTTTTAAATTGAATGATTATTATACCCTACACCACCATAGTGGGGAGGGTATAATGCGTTTGTGCAGATGTTTGTAACGCCCAAAAATATTAGTCTAACACCCACCTTAAAGTATACCGATCGACTTAGAATCACTTTCTGAGTCGATTAAACAATGTCCGTCCGTCTGGTTGGCTGGCTGGCTGGCTGTCCATGTAAACTTTGTGCGCAGAGTACTACAGGTCGCAATTTTGAAGATATTTCGATCAAATTTGGTACATATTACTTTTTCGGCCCAAGGACCAAGCCTATTGAAACTGGCTAAAATCGGTCCATTATTTCATCTAGCCCCCATACAAATGTCCCCTCGAAATTGGACTTTATCGGTCACAAATGTTTAATTTATCTATGTATCTACACAAATTGCGCTCCAAATAAGTTTTATATACACAAAATTCATGTCACTAAATTTTGTTACGATCGGTCCATAATTAGTCATAGCTCCCATATAGACCCGCTTCCGAAAATCACTTTAACGTGCATAAATCGCTTAAAAATGTTGGTATACTCACAATTCAACATAGTAAACTATCATGTAGACATAAATCACACGACCTAATTTCATGGTGATCGGTCCATAATTGGACATAGCCCCCATATAAGGCCCACTTCCGAAAATCACTCAAAAATATAAATTATTGGAATTTTAAAAGAAAAAGAAAAAAGTTTTTACTCTTTTACTTAGTGTAGGGTATTATATGGTCGGGTTTGACCGACCATACTTTCTTACTTGTTTGTGTAGAAAATTGAATTAAGAGTTTGTATCTTGTGAGCTACATTAGGCTAAAAGAGTATGCTAAGTAAAGATGAGACCGCTCGCATACTTCAAGCAGGTGAAGGAATCCTCCCCCCCAAAACCGAAAAGTTTTCATATAAAAAAGAAGAAAAAACGAAATATGTAGAACAAATTTCCCCCCAAAATGGTTGACTTGGATCCGCACCTGACGTTGATGACAGTTTGGCTGATCCGGACTTTGATCCGGAATTTTATTGGAGAGTACTTGAAAGATGAAATTGATATCTCGATACTAAACAACTTAGAAGATGACGACCTTATTCTGGAAGAAGAATCAACACCAGAATCATCATTGAAAAACTTCCAAGTTCGACAGGTCTACTCGAAAAACGGCAAAATCCTGAAAAGAGAACATTATCGTGGAAAAAGAGGAATCTTGAACTCAATGCACAGCAGCAATGAGTTACTGAGAACTGAAATCTCTGATCTGGAATCAGTTCTTTCTTTACTTATTTCCAAGGAGATTATGAAGAAAATGTCTGCAGAGACAAATCTCTATTTGGTACAGAATGATCCCAACAATAGCTTCAAGGTATTTGAGATGGAAGTCCAACCATTTATTGGTATGATGTCACTGATACAACTGGCCAGAGTAACCAACCATTGGAATGCCGTCCTTGCTACTCCGCTTATTCAACAATATATTTGAAAAGGTTAGACAGTATCTAAACTTCAATGACTACATTAAATGTCCTACAAGAAGCATACGCCAAATTCCGTTAGAAATACGAATATGCTCCACTAAAGCGTGAAATATGCTGAAGTCTTTTGAGAACTTTTTATTGAACAAATACCTCTTGGTCCACCATTTCTATATAGTGTAGTATGCGAACCATTCACCCACAACATCCTCTGGCCACAAACCTCTACAGAAATGTTTTCAAAAAAATGCATTTTTCAAATCTAAATTTCTCAGATCCCAAGATTATTTCAGATATCCTTTTATTACAGTTCCAACAAGTACCCCTTGGACCAACACTTCCATATAGTGTAATATGCAAACCACTACCCAGTTTCCAAAATGGTCACAAATCATCTCAAGCTTTTTTTTTTTTTTAAAAATAAACTCAAATTTATTTTAATTCCAATATTACTTCTGAGGTCTTATTATTACTTCACGTCAGAAATTTTTTTTATTTTTTATATTTCTGAAATTATTTGAGATATATTTTATGTATTGCAATTCATTTATGATGACTGTTAAGTGCTTAAAAGTGCTATGTTGACTGTAACATGATCAATGTTAAAAAAGTGGGTTTTTGTCTGTGCTAATTAAATTCGAATTTATCTTCTCACACATTAAATAAGGGCCACCTTAATATAAAGTATAGCAGGAAGCCAGGGATAAATATTTTTCAAAGAATTTTATGTCTTTTTTCTCATTTTAAAATCAAACTCATTTATAAACTATAAAAAAATCATTTATCAATTTGGCTAATATATTTAGAAAATAATGACACTAAGTCCAATCCCTTTTTTGTTTTTTTTTTTTTAAATGCGTTAGCATTTTTACATAAAGTGTCAAGTGACCAGCCGCCTCCAGTTCAATGAACTGCTTGGTTTTTTTTTGGACAAACCTCATAAACAACTCAATAAACTTCACTAATACCTTTAAACATAAATGTTCTTTGTATAGAAAAAAGAAAGTTTTATTAATTTCTTTACTTGCTAAGGACGTACTTTAAAAAACTTTTTGTCGTTTGGTTTCTTTACTTGAATTTAAGTTTATTTTTTCGCGTCTCCTTCTCTTTTTAAAGCACCAAAAGTACTTAGTTTTAGTTTGCTTTTTCAGCATTTTCAAACATTGGACGCTCATTATATTCTACTACAATTAGAGGTAGTTTTTCCTTTTTCTTTAAAATATATATTTTTTTCGTGTACTTGTTATTTTTTTTTTTTACATTAATTTTTGTGTTATATCATCTTTTCAAATTATGTAAACCGGTATAAGTTTCTTTTTGGTTGTTGTTGTTGGTTTGTTGCAGCTATTGTTGTTGTTTGTACTTTAATACTGGTATTTTTCAAGTGTGTAAACTAAATGGAGTGAGTTTACACTACAATATAATGTGGTAGGGTAAATTTGGTTTCTATGATGAGGAATGCATACTTGGTTTTATCCAAAGTATTTAGAGATAGCTTCAGGAACTTAGTAGATATCTCTAGATTTTCTGTAGTATGGATTCATCATACCAATCGATGCAAATATTTAAAATTTATATAAGAAAAATTACCCGGTTGTTTTCCAAAAAAAATCTGACTATTTCAGTACAGTTTTTTTTTCATAAAAAATATACAAATGATAAATTAATCAGTGTCTGTATATAACTAGGATAAAATTTCTACTATCAGAATTAAGTTGGCGTTTGCTCATATTTTTAATATTTACAAACCACCAAACATAAATATTATTATTGTCCCTACCAGTCTTCCGAATTCATCAATATATACTGGGGATTTTAACATAATTTTTCCTGTACTTTGTGGCACTATGTTGAGCGAATTCGCTCAGCCAAGAATGTTAGATTAAATTGGCCCGAAGAATAGCTTATTTCCGTGTGGAGTTCTCAGTCTCCCATCGGACGCGTCCCAGGTGGCGGATAGGGGGAGCAACTGCCTAGTCTAGTGATACTGTTTTGACAACAGGTCACTAGCCTTGACAAATGCTCAAGCGATGTCAATATCTTAAGATGCATTTTTAACAAATGGTCTGAACTTCTTGACATAGCTAGGTCGGTAAACGGAAATGTGTCAGCCGACTATCATAATACTGTGATGCATTTTATAACAAATGGTCACAGTAGGATGTAATTGGTGTTAGGATACTGTTATTACTGGTGATACATTTTTGACAAATGGTTACCTAGTGCTAACACATTCTCTCTCTCTTCTAGTGTTACTACCCGCGGACCAAAACTGTTCTTTCTCTCTCTACTCTTTCTTTCCCCCCCACTTGTAAGGTCAAGGTGATGGTAGCAGTGCCGAAGACCTGAATGGCTAGTAAGTGGTTAAAGATAACTAGTCGCTAACAGCTCCCCTCCGACGCCAGGGCACGGGTCGGTTGTAATACAGTTTTCGCCTAATCCATGTACGCCGTCCCTGCATGGAGTGTCCATCCCCTTACGCGCTCACTCGTGGGAACAAAAATGAATAACACAATACAAAACAATAATAATAACAAAAAACAAACAGCAAAAGGCCAGCAGGGGAAACCTATGCTGGCTGATTGCAAACAGTCGACTGTCCAACCTTCTGGTGACAGTTTGACTAAAAGCAGCGAGGTAGCCTTGGACTTTAAGCCAAGCACCTCAAAAGCTGCATTAGCCCTCGCTGGTAATATACCAGCAACAGCCCCTGCATTGGACACTGTCGAGAAGACAGTTGTCCCTGCGAAAATGCTACAGGTTGGATCGTCGAACCAGAAGTCGGGTCCAACCACCGTAGCCCCACCCGCCACTACGGCAGAACCGAACGCCCCCATTCGCAAAGAACCATCCAGGAGGGCTTTCGTGCAAAGGCGTGCCGCCATGCGCATTATCGACCGGCTTGGATCCAAGTCGGCCGATGCGCTTAACATCGACGAATTGTCGAAACTAAGTTGGGCTAAGGCTCAACTGGCTGAGCTGGACAGCTCAAACACTCCTCCAAGCGCAGATGCAGCGAACCAAGGCGCATCTGCTGGGCCCAAACGGCAACGCTCAGAGGAGGAGCTGCTCCAGCAGCAGAACACACAGCCGAAGACTAAACGTCCGAAGCAAGAGGCTCGTGTGATAAGAAGGCCTTACAGTGAAGTTGCTCGCAATCCACTTGTAAGGGCTATTATCGACAGGAGTGTTGATGACGGAGCTATCTCCCAGGAGAAATGGCTGAAAATCCGTCAGGGTATGCTGGGGGTATACTGGAAGATTCTCAAGGAGAATCCCGGTCCATCCCCGCAAAACGACGATGCTGGCTGGTATCAAGGCCATGTAAAACTGCTAGCGTGTACCAATGACCGCTCAGCTCTACTGCTAAAATTAGCAATTGCGTCCCTAGGGGAATTGTGGCCTGGCGCGAAACTGGACGTGATCCCGGTAAACGAGATACCTCGTAGACCGAGATCAGTCACAGTTATTCCGGCGGAGCCACATGAACCTGAGGAGATTCTGGCATACATTCAGAGCGGTAATCCCGATCTACCAACCCATAACTGGAAGGTGGTTAAGGTTTCCGCTCCTGAAGGTGCGCATAGAAAGGTGGTCGTAGTCCTTAACAAGGAATCCTTGGCGCCACTACGTGAGAGGCAAAGCAAGATTTACTATGGTTTCGATAGTATCAAGCTGCGCATCTACCGTGGTGACGACAAGCTCGACCCCGAAACTTCTGGTGTTAAACTGGAAGCTCCGCAGGATATGGACTGCAAAATTAAACTGGACGACCCCGCAAGCTCTGAGGACAAAATGGAGACCCAATCACACTCCAGTATGGTTGGGGACCTATTCTGCGCTCTGGGTGATGTGGAGGATGAAGATGTTCTTCTGGAATCAGACCCAGAAGACATCGACGTTACGGTCATATATGATCCAGACCATGGTGAAGGCGATCCAAGTGAACCTTCACCACTCTAAGGCAGCTTCGGCTGCCCTGCTCCTCCACATTGCTAAATATGGGGAGGACATTGCGTTGGTCCAGGAGCCGTGGATACACAATGGCGAAATTCGTGGACTCAACGCCAAAAAGTACAAACTTTTGTACATAAGACGCACAGGTAAAATAAGATCTTGCATTTTGGTTAAGAACCATCTTAATATCTTCATTCTTCCTGATTACAGCGATGAAGATACAGTAGCTGCTGCTTGGGAGACAGGTGCAGGTAAGGTGTGGCTGCTCTCGAGCTATATGGCGCACGACCAGGTTGAACCACCACCGAATAACCTGGTATCTAATATGATGCGTGCCGCAAATAGGGCCAGAACTCCTGTAATTATCGGAGCTGATGCAAATGCTCACCACACAATCTGGGGTAGCTCAGATAGAAACGAACGAGGTGAGTACATTCTAGACTTCATATTAGACTTTAATCTGGTAGTTGTCAATCGAGGTTCAGAACCTACCTTTGTGGTAGCAAATAGGCAAGAAGTTCTGGACATTACGCTTGTCAGTGCAAGCCACTCGCAACTCATAAGGAATTGGAAGGTTTCAGATGATTGCTCTCTGTCTGATCACAGGTATCTGACATTCTTAATAGAATTGGAAGTTGAGAAGGAAAAGCCTTTTCTAAATAGGAGGAAAACCAATTGGGATGATCACAGGCGGATCCTTGATGGTTTACTTCCCTCACCCCCTCTCATAGGTGACACTAGGGACATTGAAAGCGCTGTGGAAAAGCTCACACTTTCTCTCAGTGAGGCCACAAGACGTACATGCACTCCCTCTGCTCGCAGAGGAAAGGTAAGACCTCCATGGTGGTCTTTAGACATAGCGAACACTAGGCGTAATTGTCGTAAACTATTCAACGAGGCGAAAAGATCAGGCAACTGGTCAATGTATAAGTCTATGTTGAACAAATTTAAGAATATGGTCAGGAGCGCGAAACGTAAGTCCTGGAGGAATTTCTGCAGCGGCGTCGAAAGTTCCTCTGAGACAAATCGTCTGCGCAAGATCTTATCGAAAACACCAACTGTTCAAGGTTATATTCAGAAACAGGATGGTAGGTGGACTACTGATGGACGTGAGACACTAGAAGTACTCATGGACACTCATTTTCCGGGGAACTTGCCTCCGGATATTGCTAGTGCATCCCAACCGAACAATCGGACAACTTCGTCAATTATACTTGACGAACATTTAATAAAATGGGCCATACGGAGTTTTGACTCTTACAAGTCTCCGGGCCCAGATGGTATAATACCCGCTGATCTACAGAATAATATAGATCTAGTCACTCCTTGGCTGATAACTATCTATCATGCCTGTCTTGCATGGTCCTACATACCAAAACGGTGGACCGAATGCACTGTGACATTCATCCCGAAAGGGGGGAAAGCGTCACACACCAAAGCAAAAGATTTCAGACCGATAAGTCTATCATCATTCTTGCTGAAAACCCTTGAAAGAATCATCGACATCCACATACGAGTGTCTTTGAAACAAGGATCAGTATCTCCCTCTCAACACGCCTACATGAAAGGCAAATCCGTTGAGACAGCACTTCACTCCTTAGTGGGATATATTGAGAAATCCCTTGAATTTGGTAATTTCTCGTTAGTGGCCTTTCTGGATATAGAAGGAGCCTTCAATAACGTAGAATCTGCAACTATCGTTTCAGCTCTACAGGATCTTGGTTTAGACCAATCAACTGTAAGGTTCATCACAAACCTTCTACGATACAGGATCATTCGCTCCGAAAAGGGAACGGCAGTGATCACGAGAATGGCCACTAGGGGTACACCTCAGGGAGGTGTCTTATCGCCACTTCTGTGGAATTTGGCCATAAATTGTCTGCTCAGGAAATTGGATCTCTTAGGTTATAAAACTGTCGCCTACGCGGATGACGTCGCGGTGGCAGTCTCTGGGATCCACTTGGACACGATATCACAACGCCTGGAACATGCACTCAGTATACTGAGTCGGTGGAGTACGGACAGTGGATTGAGTGTAAACCCAGGCAAAACTGAACTTGTACTGTTCACAAGGAGGTACAAGATTCCTCATTTCTCGCTTCCCCGATTAAATGGTGTTGAACTAACACTATCGGACAATGCGAAATACTTAGGAGTTATTCTGGATAGTAAACTATCCTGGAAACCCAATACCCTTTCAAGGACGTCAAAAGCCTTGACGGCTATGTATGTCTGTAAGAGGGCGATAGGTACGCAATGGGGTATTAGACCCCAGTTTGTCAACTGGCTATGTGATGCGGTTATTAAGCCGACACTATTTTATGGAGTTTCTGTCTGGTGGAAGGCACTAGACAGTGGCTCGACGTGTATGCTATTCGAGAGAGTGTTAAGGAGAATGGCAATCCTGATAACAGGAGCTTTAAGAACGACCGCAACAAAGTCGCTCTTTACTATATTGAACTGGATCCCTGTGGATCTTATGGCAAGAAAAATGGCATTTACTTCTGCCTTTAGGCTAAACGCGATTGGTGCGTGGAAACACGCTCCATATGGTCACGCCAGCATAATAGGTAGTATTCAGACTCTTCCGGAGAATATCGATTACTGCATTTCTAGGCCCTTCTTAGCGAGGAATTTCGATTTCTCAATTCCGTGTGGTACGGAGGCAATGAACGGGCCCTTACATGACACAACGGGTCTCTCAGTCTATACGGACGGTTCTGTGAAGGGAGATCGAGTTGGCGTAGGTGTCTATATTCGGGAACTCGATATTAGGTTATCTTTCAGACTTCCGAATGAATGTAGCATTATTCAGGCTGAATTATCGGCCATCAAAAGGGCGGCTAACTGGCTTAGTTATAACAAGATATCTGACAGGGATATTTGTATATATACTGACAGTCAGGCAGCTATAAAATCCCTGACAGGTGTATACACAACATCTAACTTAGTCCAGGAATGCCGGGCATCCTTAAACAGGATGGCGAGACATTCAATAGTCGTACTCAAGTGGGTACGGGGACACGGGGATATTACTATTACGGGCAACTGTGTTGCCGATGATCTGGCGAGAAAAGGCGCCATGTTACCTGACGGAGACATAGATTTCCTATGTGGGATTCCGTTATCCAAATGCAAGCTACAAATTAGTAACTTCTACTATGAGCTCGCTCAGGCAAGATGGGACTGTGAACCCACATGCACTATGACCAGGACGATATGGCCCCGACTAAATCGGGGACGGACAATTCATCTTCTTGGCTTTACACGCTCACAATTGAGTGGTGTAGTGGCGGTCATAACTGGACACTGCACCTTTGGTAATCACGCTAGGAGACTTGGTTTGCCGTACCACGACTTCTGCAGAAGTTGTCAAAATGAGGAGGAGGATGAAACTATTTTTCATCTTCTTTGTCATTGTCCGGCATTAGGAGATCTACGCCTAAGGTTTCTGGGGCATCGTTCCCTTGATAGTCTCTCTGAGCTCTCGAATATGAGGCTTGAGGGCATTAGTGCCTTTATAGGTAGAAGTAATTGGTTGAAAAGACCAGACACGGGGATCACTTTAGAGTGACCCAATGATCGCCGACTCATTGGCACGTAAATTCTCCAAGATCTCCTCCCTCCTCCCTCTCTTTTTCTTCTTACATCTCCTCCTTAACTTCTTCAATCTTCTTCTTCTCCCTTTTCACTTATATCTGTCCCTCCTTCTTCTTCTCTCTTCTACTTTCAGGTAACACAAAAGGACCATTGATGGACCCATGTGAGCTGCTCTTTCTATCTTCCTTTTTCGTGGCTGCCTGGAAAACCTAACCTAACCTAACCTATAGCTTATTGGGTCCAAGTGTAGGTCCCGTTGTGATACCTTGTGTCCATTGCACTATTCCTCCCATGTATATTGGCCATCGCCATTCTTCAGCCAACCTGTTGCTTTCAAATAGATGAGGATTTTACCATTACAGCTCCTGCATAATTCGTTGTTAGGGACTCTCATCCTTTTAGAATGGTGACCAGTAATGACAGCTATGAAGTACCTTAAATGAATTCTAGGCATATCGTGTTCTCTGAATATCTATATTATGCCAAAATTGTCTTTACATGAGGGTTCTCTTTTCCATCAGATCAGTTATTTTTCCCCTAGAAGAGGAATACCAATATCACGTCTGAATTCATTCGAATCATCAGCCTTGTTATTACATATGAGTGTCTCGCTATAGAGACATCTGGCTTTTCTGGTCATTTATCGATGTGATGTACACACTTTCTAGGGATCTAATGGATGCTTTGATATCAGTAAATATATCGATACCCCTTTCTATTTTTATTTCGGCTTGAATTATGCAGCCGTAGCCTGGTAGTCTAAAAGATAGTCTCAGATTCAGCTGTCCCGAAAAGATACCACAACAGATCTTATCTTATGATCGTGATCCGTCAGTGAATTTTACTAAACTGAATTGATTGCAATCTAGTGGACCTTGGAATATGGAAACAAAGAATTCCATTCAGTTCTCACTGAAATTTCACCAGACCATCACATGGAACCTGTACCGAACTGATTCGTTTGAAGCGAGAATTGGCTTATGACAACATGTTGCAATACCTGATAAAAACTATTTAGAAAGAAGTGGTTGGAAAGTTTCGCCTCTCCCGCCTTATAGTCAAGGTCTGGCCCCGTCCGACTACTATTTGTTTCGATCGATGCAGAACGCTCTCTCTGGGATACGCTTCACTTCAGAAGAGAGTAACCGCAATCGGCTTGCTTCGTTCTTGGCCTCAAAACATAAGCAGTTCTTTTAGCGCGGAATCCAGATGTTGCCAGAGATATGGGAAAAGGATTAGCTATGACCAAGGGCCAATACTTTGAATAAATTTATAGTGTATAAATGTTTCAAAATAAAATCTAAAAACTTTAAAAATCCTGCATTTTTTTAAAAAAAGAAAATACTAGGGATTTACATTTTATGCCATCTAAAAGACCTGTTTACACATTCTGTAAGATCCGATACTCATTCCACTCTGTCTTCTATCAGAAGATGTTTTAGAATTATTCCTATATATTGTGTCTCTATAATAAAATTTAGTTTGCTCTCTTTATTATAAACCGTTACAAAGAAGGTACAAAATATTCCAAAACTTATTCTTTTATAACATTGGATGTTGCGAAGTTCGCCTGAAGTAGATTTGTATATGGAAATTTCATTTCAAGTGTTTTTTAAAAAAATAAAAATAATTTTAACATTTTTTTTCCGAAATCAAAAACTTTTTTTACTTTTTTTTCACAATGTTCCAAAATAAATGTTTTGTAACTCAAAACATACAATTTTTGATTTTTTTGCAAAATCAAAAACTTTTTTGACTTTATTTTCAAAATGGACCCTTTTTTTATTTTTGCTCAAAAGAAAGCCTAGATATTTTTCTTGAATACCCTTTTGGCCGCTTAGTGGGATCCGAATGCAAAATCTAACTTATTTTTTCAAAATGGTCCCTATTTTAATTTTTTTTTGCTCAAAAAAAAAACATAGGTCTTGGAGACCTTTTTTGTGGCTTAGTGGCAAAATCAAAAACTTTTTTTACTTTATTTTTAAAATGGGCCCTTTTTATACCCTTTCCCTTTGTGTGAAGGGTATAAATAAGTTTGTGATTCCATTTGTAATTTCCACAATATAATTTTCCGACCCTATAAAGGATTCTGGATCCTTATAGATAGCGGAGTCGATTAAGCCATGTCCGTCTGTCTGTCCGTCTGTTTGTTGAAATCAATTGTCTGAAGACCCCAGATATCTTCGGGATCCAAATCTTCAATAATTCTGTCAGACATGCTTTCGATAAGTTTCCTATTTAAAATCAACAAAATCGGTCCACAAATGGCTGAGATATGAGGAAAAAACCAGGACAACCTCGGTTTTTGACCTATTTTTGACCTATATCTGGATTACTAAGTCATTAATATAGACAATATGGATATCTAATGATAGATATTTCAAAGACCTTTGCAACGACGTAGACCATAGTAAGTTGGACTTACAATGGGTCAAAATCGGAAAAATATTTTTTAACCCGTTTTTTTCACCAAAAAAAAAAAAGAAATTGAAAAAACAAAAAAAAAAAAAATTTAGAATTTAAAAAAAAAAAAAATTTAAATTTAAAAAATTTAAAACAATTCGAAAATTTTTTTTCCCAAATAATGAAAAAATACAACTTTGAAAAAAAAAAATTAATTTCGTTTTCCTAAAAATATTTAAAATATTTTGAAGTATAATTTGGTGAAGGGTATATAAGATTTGGCACAGCCGAATATAACTCTGTTACTTGTTTTAAAAATTGTGTCTGAATTACTATCCAATAGAACTAACCTTGGTGAAAATTTAATCTCGATTGGAAGACATCGATGTCAAAAGTTGGTTCACTTGACATGAAATCCCCCATATATAAAACTACACAAGTGATACTTTAAAGTCCATTCTTTAGGTTTTATGCTGAATTCATTAAGAATATTTTTACTGATAATCCTCTTTAAAGGCTTGCTTCAGCAGACCTTCAATTATGCTTTCAGTTTCAGGCTTTTTAATAGTACTTAGCTGCTATGTAGACATTCTATGAGGCATTGCACGACAGGTCTGCTTACAGGCCTTTAACGGAAGGCCTTCTATCAGCGCTGTAACAGAAGCGAGTATGTAAGACCTTTGCTCCCAATAACACGCTGTGTAAAATTGAAACGATTTTGCAATGCGGCTGGGTGCCTGCAAAATAAGGCGTTTAGGAAGGTGTCTTTACTGCATCTTTTCTCGCTGGATTTAAATCATACATAGTCTATTTAAATACGCCATACTGAAGCATCCAAATTTTTAAATATGTTTCTGTACAAATTAAATAAAATATGTTAAAAAAATCAGTCCCTTTTTCTCTGCACTTAAAAAAATCCTAAACAAAGTGAATTTGTATTACATTTGTCAATACTGTATAGGCCTTACAGTCACTAAAAAATTTTTTCCTTTATCAAATACTCCCTAAAAAACAAAAAATTGTTGGACACTAACTGCACTACTGCAGTATTTCGATTTATTTAGTTTAGTTTTTCACATTTATTTATATTTATATTTTAATTTTATGTTTTTGCCTTTTTTTCTGTACTTTGTACTTAACTTTTGGTTTATTTTCCCTACTTTGTTTTGTTTGCTTTTCTTTAATTGTATTATTTTTGTTTTTGTGATTTTTTTCCACTTATTTCTACCTCTTATTTAATTTATAACTAAACTATTATATAAAACACGAAGTTTTTTTTATTTTGTTGCTCTAGCTTAATCTTCATGTCTTCTCTTCTTATCCTTTTTCGGTTGTTTGCAGTTTACTTGAGTTGAGTGAGTGAGAGAGAGGGAGAAAGAAGAGAGGCAGGAAAAACTGCTTGTTGTAAATAACTTTAATTTTAATTGTTCTCAAGTGAGTTGTAGGAGAAGTGCTTGGTTGCCTACAACCAACCAAACAGCCAGCCAGCCAGCCAGCCATCCATCTATCCAACTTGTTGTAGTTTTGTTTAAGTTGTGATCACACAATCATCAGCAGGTTAAGTTTCACTGCAACTTCTTCCTGTTTCACTGGCTGTATAGCTGGCTCTTTACTTTTCTTGTTCATTTTCAAGAGTCTCTCGAGTTGTGTGGCCAGTTTTAGTTGCAAGTGCAAGCAGAGTAATTCTTACTCCTTGTAAAGTTTCCAAAAAGGGATATAAAAACAATACATCTTTACTTAAGTTTCTTAAGTATTTTTATGGGTTTCATAAACAATGTGAGTGAAAGAACAACAGCAACGAAAAAGAAAAGAAACTAAAACTTTAATGAATTTTAATTTTCTTAGGTTGTTGTTGTGCTCTTGTAAATTTACCTAAGTTTTACTTAGGTATTTTAGAGATTTTTAGTTACACTTTTGAATGTCATCATCACGTCATTATTGTTGCTTTGTTTTTTTCGGAACATTAAAGTTTTTAATCCTTTTTGCAGACAATTAAGCAGAATTTAATGGTTATTTTTTAATACATGAATGTGTACATCAAGGAACATTTCGGCCACTTATTTTTGAATGTTACTTATTTGGAAGCAGTATGAGTTGGTCAAGCAAGCTTTTTGCTTCCTTAAATCTTCCAATAAAGAAGTAAATTAAGTAGAATAACTTGCTACAGCTTCCTGAAAGCAATCAGGAATAGCCTCTAGGCGAGGAATCTCGAACAAAAATCCTGCAGATGTTTAAAATATCTTATATATAAGATTAAAATTAAGCCATTACTAAACTACTTCCAAGTAATCAATATTGGCATATGGCGATATTGGACCATAAGCGAGTATTTTTTGGCGATGTAGCACAAACTAATTTATTTCAAATCATTCAAATATGAATTTTAACTTTTGCTTCAAAAAAATATAAAGTTTTTCATTAAAAAACTACTAAAAACTATAAATTTATTTAACAATTTTATTTATATAGGTATTTATGGTTCGTTCCTATTTATGTATGTCTCTTTGCCAGCATTTCCTCCATAGACAAATTTATTATGTCTGCAACATGTTAGATAAACTTTTGTTTTTGCTGTAGCTGTTGCTGCTGCCTTTAACTAGTCCCTCGGTGTAACGTATTTTCTATTTCAAAAACTCATATTTTACAAAACATTAGTAAACTAATAATCCAAACATACGACTATAAATCTTCAAGAAGCTCTTTTAACAAATAGAAAATGCCATATTTTTGTTTCAGTTTAGTTTTGGTTCCTGTGCAAAACAAAACTAGAAATACAATTTTCCAAAATACGAGATGAAAAAAAAACTAACTCACATGTTAAAAGTAAAAGCCATAAAAATTTACAACTGGCATCATTTTTCTTTTATATTTTTGCATATGTGTATTTGAGTGTGTGACACAGTGCGAATGCAAAATGCATAAAGAAAATTTATGACATGATATAAAAGAAAAATATGGTGCATTTGTGTTTATTTTTTTTTGTAGAAAACACTAAACGTGTTAGGAAAAGGCAACAGTTAATTGAGAAATTTTGCTAATAACAGAAAAAGGAGAATAAAAAATTTTAAAGAAAGATTTTGATTTTGAAATTTTCAAATCATAAAATTCACTGAAAGAACATTAGTAGTTTTTTCAGTGTTTAAAAAGCTACGATAACTAACAAATTTTTAACTGTTGCTACAACTACTGCTTCAAAAAAGTGTATGTAGCGGTAGCAGTAGCAGTAGCATTTGTCTTTTTTCGTTTTCTTGTTTTTTTAAAACTACTGCTACCTTCAAAATATAAAACTCTTAACAGAGCAGTAGTAATAAAACATGAATTGTAAATGGAGTAGTAGCATAAAAATACAAATCATTGCTACTGCTCTATATCGAGATTTAATTTTTAAGGTAGCAGTAAAGTAGCAGTTGATGCAGCAGTTAAGGTAGCAATAAAAGTAGTCAAAAAAGAAAATCTTCAGTCATAACACCAAAATTGACAGAATTAAACACTGTGTGTTGTTTTTGTTTTGAGAGAGTTTCAAAGAATTATTCGATTTTATTCGTCTTAGATGTTCGTGTTGCTAACAGAAAGATCGTGTTTTCTGTGTGTATAACAAAAAAGCCGAACTTTTGTTTACAACACGACCAACATACACAAATATACATTCACAACAACAACACATAATATACTTTTTTGGCTGAAGATTTTTATTTTTGACTTATTTTATTGCTACCTCAAATGCTACTTAGCTGCTACTTCAACTGCTACTTAACTGTTACTTCTTCTACTACCTCAACTGCTACTTCTATTACTACTAAATTTTAAAAATAGCAGAATTAATAAAAAACTAATGACTGCTACATCAAAACTTTTTCTTTTTTAAGGTAGCAATAGAAAATAAATTACTCTGCTACTTTTAATTTTTTCTTTTATTAGTACTACTACAACTACTGCTACCAAAATGTGAAGGTAGCAGTAGTAGTAGTAATTATTGACTCCGAGTTTTTATTAATTTTTTAACTAGACTACTTGTGTTTTTTCGTTGCTACTGCTACTTGTAGTCAAAACTAGACTACAAGTAGCACTTTTTTTTGTTGAAAAAGTGTTAAATAATTTACTACTAAATTTATTTATAAAAATTTATTGCTTTGAAGTGAAAATTAAAATTTTTATAAGTTTTAAAAAAGTTTTTTTTTTTCTATAAAATAGTAGTAGATTTTCTACTACTAAATTTTCTACTAAAAATAATGTTTGCTACTTTCCCAAAAGAGTAGTATTTTTTAAAGGTAGTATATTTTTTACTACTAAATTTATACTATAATTTTTTATATTAAACTTTTGAAGATTAATACTATTCTTAAAAATATAATATTAAAACGATTTTAAAAAAGTAGTTCATTTCCTACCACTAACTTGGAAAGATTTCGATAAATTACTAATCTAAACTACTGAAGAACAATTCATTAAAAATAATATATGATACTTTCTGAAAAGTGTATTATTTTTACTACTTTTATTTTTTACTACTAAATTTATTATTATATTGAACTTTCGAAGATTAATAAAATTTATAAAAATATAATATTAAAACGATTTTACCTACTATTGAATAGTAGTATATTTTCTACTACTAACTTGGATAGATTTCGATAAATTACTATTCTAAACTGCTAAAGAACAATTAAAAATAATATCTAATACTTTCTCAAAAAGTAGTTTTTTTTACTACTAAATTTATAAAAAATTATTATATTCAACTTTTGAAGATTAATAAAATTCATAAAAATACTTTTTTAAAAACGTATAAATATTAATACGTTTTTAAACAGTAGTATATTTACTACTACTAAATGATAAAATTTTGATAAATTAAGATACAAAAAGTATTTTTTATAAAGTTAGTTTTATAATTATAATAATATTTATATAAAATACTATATAATGCTTTTAAATATCAATAAATAACAAAACTTTTAATAGGTTTTTAATAAAGTAGGTTTTTTGTTAAAAAAAGTAAACTGGAAAAATTTAAATAAATTATTATATTAGCTTTTCATGAGAATTTCATTACGAAAATAATATACTAAAACAAAGTATTTAAATTTTTTATTTTTATAAATTTAGTAGTTTTATTACTATTACAAAATGTATATTTTAATTAAAAATTTTAATAGTTTTTCCTTAATTTAAAAAAGTAATATTTTTATTACTATTTAAAAAAAATGAAGAATTTTCCAAAAAAATTACAAAATATTAGTATATATGCTTTAAAAACAATACAAAAAGCGTAGATTTTCTGGAAAAGTAGTAGATTTTCTGGAAAAGTAGTAGATTTTCTACTACTAAATTTTAAAATATTCAAATTCTAAAATTAAAATTATAACTCATTTTCTTCAAATACAAATTTAATGAGGAATATATTAAAAATTAATAGATTTAAAAAAAAACTAAAAATAGTAGTATTTTTACTACATTTTAAAAAAATTGTAATTTTAAAGATTAGTATTATTTGTATACATATTTAAAAGAATTTAAATTTAAAAAATATTAGAAATTTTTTTTTCAGAAAATGTAGTCGATTTTCTACTACTAAATTTACAAAATTTTAAGTTTTTAGCACTGATTTATAATAAATTTTCTAAAAATACAGTTTTAAAGAACATTTATTTTTTTTATTTTAACGAAACTTAAAAAAGTAATATTTTTACTACAATACATTTTAAACAAAATTAACAAATAATGAGATTTTTCCACAAATATTACAATAAGAGACATTTAAAAGAATTTTACTTTAAAGTATTAGAAAAAGCATGCAAGGTAGTAGATTTTCTACTACTAAAAAACTTGAAATTTGTATTTCAAAATCATAATGAATTTTCTTAAATTACAGTTTTTATAGAACAATTTATTATTTTTTTTTTTATTTTAACGAAACTAAAAAAGTAGTATTTTTACTACAATTTAAACAAAATTAACAAATAATGAAATTTTTTCACAAATATTAAGAGATGTATACATATTTAAAAGAATTTAACTTCAAAATATTACAAAAATCATACAATGGGGAAAAGGTAGCAGATTTTCTAATACTAAATGAAAAAAAAGTGAAGTTTTTATTTCAAAATTATAATAAATTTTCTTAAATTACAGATTTGATCAGCAATTTACAAAATTTGTTCAAATTTTAGCAAAACTTAAAAATTAATATATTTGCTACTAATATTTTCTACTACCTAATTTACAAAATTTTAAGTTTTTAATTCAAATTAAATGAAATTTATATATATATATAATAATATATTTTTGACAAAACTTAAAAAAGTAGTATTTTTACTACTCTTTAAACAAAATGCAGAAACAACATTGATTTCCTTCAAAAATTTCAAAGAAAAGTATAAGTATAAATGATTAAACAATTTTTATTTTAAAACTTGAAAAAAATTAATTTTCCGAAAAGGTAGTAAATTTTTTACTACTAAATGTAAAAATTTTAAAGTTTTTAATTGAAAAAAATTCTTAAATTACAGTTTAAATAAATAATTTCTTAATATTTTTAAATTTTAACATAATTTAAAAAAGTAGTATTTTTACTACCATTCAAACAAAATTAAGAAATAATGATATGTTTTCTAAAAAATTTATAAAAATGTAGCAATAAAGGACATTGTAAATGTTTAGCTTAAAAATCATTAGAAACTGGGATACATTTTCAAAAAAAAGTAAATATACTACAAATTTAAAAAATTTTAATTTTTAATTTGAAATTATTATAAATTTTCTTTAAAAATTTTATAAAGAATTATAAGTTGGAAAGAGCTTTATTTTAAAAACATTAAAAAAAAATTTTTTCTGAAAAGGTAGTAAATTTTTTACTACTAATTTTATACAATTTAAAGTTTTAATTTCAAAATTGTAATAAATTTTCATAAATTGCAGTTTAGATAAATAATTTCTTAATATTTTTAAATTTTAAAGAAATTTAAAAAGTAGTATTTTTACTACCTTTCAAGCGGAATTAGGAAATAATGAGATTTTTTCTAAAAATTTTAAAAAAAAGTAGTAGTGTAGAAGAGATTAGCTTAAAAATCATTAGAAACTGGGTTACATTTTTAAAAATATTACAAAATTTGTAGTTCTTTATTCGAAATTATTATAAATGTTAAAGAGAATTGTAAGTTTGAAAGAGTTTTATTTTAAAAATATTAAAAAAAATAAATTTCTGAAAAGGTAGTAAATTTATTACTATTAAATTTACAAAATTTAAGGTTTTTAATTGAAAATTATAAAGAATGTTCTTTAATTACAGTTTAGATAAATAATTTCTTAATATTTTTAAATTTTAACATAAATTAAAAAAGTAGTATTTTTACTACCTTTCAAGCAAAATTAAGAAAAATGAGATACTACAAATTTACAAAATTTGAAGTTTTCAATTTGAAAAAATTTTGAAAGAATTTTATTTTAGAAACATTAAAAAAAAATTTCTGAAAAGTTAGTAAATTTTTTACTACTAAATTTTAATTCAAAATTTTAATAAATTTTATTTAAACATTGAAAAAATAAATTTTCTGAAAAGGTAATAAATTTATTATTACTAAATTTAAAGTTTTTAATTGAAAATTATAATGTTCTTATGTTACAGTTTAAATAAATAATTTCTTAATATTTTTAAATTTTAATAAAATTAAAAAAAGTAGTATTTGTACTACCTTTCAAACAAAATTAAGAAATAATAAAATTTTTTCTAAAAATTTTACAAAAAGGTAATAGTATCGAATTTTAGAAAAGCTTACCTTAAAATCATTAGTATATTTTTAAAAAAGTAGTAGATTTTCTACTACTAAAAGTACTTTTTAATGAATATGATGTTTTGTTAAATGTTTTAATTATGTTTTCCTAAAATGCTACCTTATTTGTTTAACTTTTAGTGTACTAATGCATTTTAGTTTATTTTAGCATCAACTATTTGTTTTAAATTAACAAAAAATATGAGCTTATATTCTAAATAAAATAAATTGTAAATAAATAGAGAAATAATGACTAAATGTTAATAAAAAATATTTATTTTATGTTTATTTAAAGTGCAAAAGATTCTTTAAATTATAATATTTACCCAGCAAAAACTTATATTACAAAGTAATGACTCTTCAGTATTTATACATTGATATTTTAAGTCATTATTTTAATAAGCAGTTAAATAAGTCACGTTCGCCACTGTCGCTTACAAATAGGGACTTATATAAGTAATAGTAATATTAAATATATTATATTTCATTTATTTTTAAGAGATTAAATAAAGCAAATATAATGAAGAACAAATATTTTAAATAAATGTGTATTAGATTTGAATTAAAAAAAATATAATCTTTCAAAAGTTGAATGAATTTTATTATGAATTAAGTCAGAATTTCATAAATAAATGCTTAGTCATATAACAGATTATATGTCAGTCATTACAAAACTACTTCTAAGTAATGCAGGTGGTATGTAGTAGTCAGCAAGTTGTTCAGTAATCGAAATTCATTATTAAATTGTTTATGGGTATGTTCATTTATTCATTCATTAACTCTGCCTGATTTCTAATAATATTGATGTATTGAGAATGTAATTACAGAAACCACATTTTTATTTCAATTTATCTACTGTTTGAAAAAGTCAAATTAATTTTGTTGATTTGGTATTTAAAAGCTTTTTTTTTTTGTTTGTTTCTTCCTAATGTAGTTAATGTGGTTAAATTTAAAATCCTTTCGAATTCATTTAAACATTTAATGCTCTCCAATATTTAACTTTTATTTCAAATACGTGTACAATACAATTCTAAAGTCCTATTATTCCTTTGCTTTTGTGGGTTTATTTTCAGTTTAATTCCAAAATACACATATACACATAAAAATTGTTTGTATTGTAATTCAATTAGCTTCATATATGCATTTATAAGATGCATAAGTATGCTACATTTTGAAAAACATATGCATGTGTGAGAGGATTTTCTTTATTTTCTTTTTGCAGTATGCGACACTTAAATTCCTTTTTTGCAATACAAAACTATTCAATAATTTCAACTACTTCTTTCGAATAAGGTAGTGAACGTGCCATTTAACAACATTAAAGGAAAGCAAAGAAAACGATTCAATGAATGTGAGAGTGAATGAAAAACTTAAATGAACCAAAGAACTAAACGAGAAGAATGAGTGAATTACGAATTGGTTGAATAAAAGACTGAATGCAGAATGAAAGAAACGAACGATGGAACAAATGAATGTTCCAGCATAAACGACCAATATACATTTCGAATACTCTTAAGTAGTAGTTGTTGTGTAGTTATGCATATTTTAAAGTAGATGTGTGGGTGTATAGATATCCTGCAGTTCGGGGAACTAGTTCATCTATATATATAAAAATGAAATGGTCCATGTATGTAATGTCATCACGTGAGAACGACTGGAGCGATTTGGCTGATTTTTTTTTTATTCGATTCGAAATTTTCAGGAGTTGGTTTGAAAAGAAAAAAAATTCCGGGTAAAACTCGGAAATTCTTTTTTTTGTGAGTCCAGTCAACTGTAATAAGAAAGCTCCCTAAAGTATGCAGTACAAATTTTGATATTTTATTTGCAAATTAATAAGAACAGGCTGGTGTGCGTGGGTTGTAGAAACTTGAAGAACTAACATTAGTAAATGCTACCGGGCGAATCCGGGGCGATCAACTAGTAATAAATATTTTCTTTAAATTTAACACTGCGAACAGGAGATTTCTCTTCCTCTGCTTTACCATTAGCCAGTGACAACGTAATACACCAATCCACTGTATACCAAATGATACAAAGGTAACTAGTGTCTCCTATAAGTAAGGTTCTAGCTGAAAAGTTGTCAATTGCTACTTTTAAACCGGCGGGTATATGTCTGTTTATGTGTAAGCGAACATCTGAGCCTGGTCATGTATGTTTAATACTACTTCTGTTTGCAACAAAAAGTATATATGTTTTTTCGGTCTGAATGCAATCATAAATAAAGTTCTCTTTTTTTTTGGTTTTCATTGGTTATACCAACACACACACATAAATAGTTAGGAAGGGTGTTTTGGCAGGTGGAAATTATTTTTAATAATTTTCTTTTGCAACACAAGTTTATAGAAGTTCCAAAATAATCGTGGAAGCATCGCTTCTTACGTTAGAGCTTCGCCACACTTTCAGTCGTATAAAATTATATGAAAAATTGTAACTTGTATTTCGATTATCAGGTTACCAAGGAAGGACCATGAATGGACAGGCACCATTAAAGAGACCCAGATGGGAGTTGAATAGAAATTTTTAGGCGTTACAAAAATCAGCACAAAAGCATAATAGCCTCCCAGAATTGGTGGTGGATAAAGATCTAACACTCTACTGATAAACAAAGATGTGACTGCCATACAATGACTTCTATGGAAGAGGATGAATATAATACGGAACACCGACCAATTTTACAGACCGGCTTTTCAATGATCCAGCAATTCTCTCCAACGTACAAGAAGAAGAGAGGAATTGCAGCGAAATGGTCGAATATCCGAAGCCGCAGTTGTCAGCAGAAGCAGTGGGACTCGCAGACGAGTATGATGACTTCCGAAGTACCAAGTCTGACGACCCAAGGGCCGGCCAGCTGAATCGTGATATCAACAGGTTGATGAATGAGGACTAACGGAACAAATGGCTGGATCATTTGAAGAACTGCAACCTGAGTTTAGTATTTGGTAAGTTGTGGTCTACAAACCAACGAAAAGGGATGATAGGTCGCTATTAAGTTTGCAGATGCTAACATATCCTACCCAAAACAAGATCAGAGACAAGATGAAAAGAAGTATTATTTGCAAACTATGTGATCTTCCAGTCTCGGACACACGACAATTTTATTTGTCAACTGAAGTAACAGAAGCCATCAACGCAGCCAAACCTTCAAATGCCATAGGACCCGAAGAAGTATCCCTGCTGATGTTGAAACATATTAGCGAGCGGGGAGTCGAGTAGCTGACAACGGTTTTTAACATGACAGTAAGGAACGTAATAATATTCAGCTCCTGGAAAATTGGTTGTTGTTGTAACAGTTCCGCTGTTGTTGGAAGTTCTTTCCTGGGGAAAAAACTTCCGGTTAATACAGCTATTGCTGAGTTGACAATCTTTGACCGATTGGGAATCAGATCGTTCCGAAGTTTAGATCCAATTGTTGTGGAAATGGAATAAGGGTCATGTGATTCCATTGTTGAAACCGGCGAAACAGGCTGATATCTTTCCTGGTACCTGTAGCGAAGAAACTCGATCACCACCAAAGTATTATCCACCATAGCCACTTGGATCTCACACAGCTTAAACAAGCAGACGCCTTGTAAACGAACTATTCTAATGGCACTTGATTTGTAGAAGGCTTTCGACACTGTCAGTCACGCCACAGTCTATCAGGATATCCTGCAGTCTACAATGACCAAAAATACGAAGAAATGGATAGATAATTATCAGAGTAGCAAGCAGTCGTTCGAGGAGTTTAGAGAGGAGACAAGGAGTTCCTCAAACCGGAATCTCTACCTCTCTAAACTCACATGTATTGGAGATAATCATCTATGAGAACGACTGTAGCATCAACGTTGATGAGCTTTGCGCTATGGTAAATGATTATATCAACGAAATCCATAATTTTCTCAGTGCACTTAAGCTGACGAAGTCATAGGCCACACTCTTCACCACCTGGACGAAGGAGGTAAAACTTAAATTATGCATCATGGTCAACGAAACACAAATTCCGACAGTGAATCTCACGAACATCTTGTGTGTCACTTTTAATAGACTTTTTATATCCTCAGCACACGGAACAAGGTCCTCAGACAATAGCCGGCAGGACTTAGGGTATGAATATAGAAATGTTGCTAGCTGCTTACAATGCGATTGGTGGGCCAGAAACATTCAAAGTTGTCAAAATGCAGCCTAAAGGACCGCATAGGCTGACTTCATACAACCACCGAACATCATATTTATGAGCAAACTAAGGTTATACCGGTCAAGGAACACTAACAGCCCAATTATGAATAAAAAATTCCCCGGGAGTTTGTTCCCAGGGAGTTTTTTCCCATTCAATTTGAATAGGAAAAATGGGAAAAGGGAAAAAGCTCCCGGGGCACAAAAATAAATAACATTTCTATATTTTTAAATTAGAAATTCCAAATATGGAAAAATTTGACCTTTGACCTTCACGATATAAGAGTTAACGTTTTCCGATTTTAGTAAAAGTTTCAGACTATATTTAGAATTGTCTGGACTATAATATTCTGAATAGGTTTTGCTTAAAATTCATAACAGTAAGAAAATAGAGCTCATTCGCCAAAAAATTGCCAAATAATTGGTTTTTCTCGAAAATTTCAAAATTTAAATCACAGGTACGGGGAGATACTATAAGAGATATTTTCATAATTTTTTCACATTTTTATTCCCTATTTTATTCTTAATAATGATCAAAAAATTCTGAAATTAGTTTAACAAAATTTTTAAAAATTTGAAAATGGAGTTTTGAAACTGCCATTAAAAAAATTTATTTTTTTGTTCATACCTAAGAATAGGTTAACGGTATCCTACGAAGACAAAAACTTGTATACAAGTAAATATGGACATATTTTAAGTAAAAATGAGCTTTTATTTTAATATTTTACAAAATATGTTAATTTTGTTCCTACATTTCTTGTTCTAGTTGTCTGAGACACGTTAATGGCCTGGCGAATTTTTAATACATTTAAATTTTTTTAACAAATTTCAGTTTTTTATGTCTTATTAGAACGACAATTACGTACACATTTCTATTCTTTTAAAATAAATTGCAAAAGTAATTTTTTAATGGCAAAATTTTTACAAAAACTGAAAAAATCCATTTTTTCAGTTTTTTTTACTAATGTTCACCAAAGTGGGCGGTGAGAATGGCCAAAATCCAACTTTCGCTTATTAAGGGCCACCCTAATGAGGTCGCCTATCGCCGATAGCAGACGGCCAGAAGATTCTGCAACTCATAGGTCAGTTTATGTTAAGCGTCTACAATACACTAACTGATCAGCAACTTGCTGTTAATATTTATATACACAGTGCCATCTTCTAGTAGTTTCATGAATTATCTTACCGGACAAAACTAGAATGTTATATTTCTAAAGCTTTCAGCTGCTTTAATGTTAATGTTAGCAGCTTTAACAGTTAAAGTTGTTATACTTATAAACAAAGTTAATAATAGCGTGTTATCAACATTGTTGATAAGTAGAAGTTTAGGAAATGTTTATAAACATGATGAATGTTGCAAGCAGTCGTTACAAACCGTTAAATTAAAATTTTTAGTGCTATTTTGTTTAATGAAATTTCGTGTGTTCTGTATTATTTTAGTATAAAAGGATTAATTAAATGAATACCACCTAGTTATGCAACACCCTTTCCATAAATACAGACATAAATACATATGAATCCATACATAAATTTTTTCTGTTGGTTTGTGGTCTTTGAAATCACTTATTTTATCCTTTTGTACACATATGCACATATTCACATGTACAATGTACTTATACTTCTTTTTTTCCAAAAATATTTAAAAAGGAAAAAGTAGCCAGACTTTCTCATACTTGCAGTTGGTATGTAATACAGATTTGTCCTGTATGTTTACACTTATACACAAAAAACAGACAGACATCAATACAAACATATCTTTATACAATAATATGTATGTATGTACAATTCATCAGTACGTGTTCTCTTTTGTATTTGCCAAATTGTATTACATTTCGTAGCCTTGGGAAATCTTTTGGTTTCCTTTATATAATTTGTGGATATACATATATGTACTTATATGTATGTGAGAGTGTATGGTTGGATATGTGTCTGTGTATTTCACATGTAAAATGTATTCATTTGTATGCACTGTAATTTATTCGATTAAGGTTAATGTTTAATGCTAAAGTGTTAATTAAGAAAATATTATTTTTTATATTCATTACTAATATGTAGGTAGATTATTGCATGTAAAGTAGAAAGAGGATCCTGATTTATTGCTGAAATTAGGAAATCTACTAAAGTTATACAAGCAATCATATTAGTAGTTATCAATCATCTCTCCCACCCATAACTTTGACAGTTTTAGCATAATTGGAAAGCAGACAGATGGTTATTTCATGTGACAATTCAAATAATTGCAAGAGAATATAAATTTGAATGTAATATAACGTTGATATTGAATAACAAAATTCAAATATGTTTCTAAAATATAGCATCACATAATATAAAACTAAATTTATTATTGTATTAATATTGTTAAAGCAATTATTTATATTAACTTTTTTCTTCCAAATAAATAACTTTTGTTATTGGCTGTATGACTTAAAAATGCGGGTTTTTTGCATCGAATATTAGCTATGGCATTTTCCCATCCTTTTTGCAACATATGGATACCGAACCAAAATAACTGCTCATCTTTTGAGGTCATGAACGAATCAAGCCAATTTCGAATACTCTGTTCCAAACTGAAGCGTATCCCAGAGAGAGCGTTCTACTTCGATCGAAACAAATCGTAGTCGGATGGGGCAATGTCTGGACTATAAGGCGGGTGAGGCAAAACTTCTCATCCACTTCATTCTAAATAGTTTTAACAGGTATTACATCATGTACCCGAGTGTTGTCATGATGAAATATTAGAGTTTCATGTCTCGCCGCATATTCTGGGCGTTTTTCGGCCAGTGCTCGCTTCACACCAATCAGTTGCGATCGGTACAGGTTCCATGTAATGATCTCAAATCATAATATTTGGTGTTACCAAGAAACAGAGCATTATTTTAGCGCCTTGAATATTTGGGTTTGGTGTGGATTCGGGCTTCCATTTTTCATCGCAAGTAATGAGTCGGTGCAAAAAAGATTTTCTTTTATAGTGTTCGAATATCATTTCGGATATGCAAAATCTTCTTTCAAGCATTGAAATTGGATACCATACGAATTGAAGCCAAGAGTTCAATTCTTATGGTAGCCAATTTCCCGGATTTTGGATGAATCTTGCTGCTGGCAAAAGGTTTTGAAATTGTTGATTGAAATGATTTTGCATGGTCTTGTTGACTTTCAAACTGTTTGGCTGGCCTGGGCGATCTTTGTCTTCCGTGTCAAAATCAACACTTCTGAACCACACAAACCATCTTTTGAAACCGATGAAACACATTCCACTTAAGCTTCGGTGAGCAATCGGTGTGCTTCAAATTAAAGAAGTAAAGCAAAACTTCCCACATATGACGCTTGGTTGGCACAAAATTCGATATTTTAGAAACAAAAGAAAACTTTTTGGTTTACACTATAGTTCAATAACTAGGTGAGAATAAATGACAGATATGTACCCTTCAAAATGACATATAAGTTATTAAAAACAAAAACTGCGTTCAAAAGATACGCTATCAATTGTAAATCCAGCATTTTTATGTCATACCTCCAATATAATAGAGATTATGATCAACAATGCAAGGATGATCGTAATCTTTGCATTGTTCTCGAAAATATACAAGATCCTTAACTTCGCACTCTCATATTTGAATGGCTTCAAATGATGGATTGTTAATATGAGGTTACTCTCAACTCATTAGTTGGATCCGACTGATCTTTGGGCGTACGACAACTCGAAGGTATCTTGGTGAACTCATTAACTTCAGAACGTCCGAAAGGTTTTTTAACAGTTGTTTAAAAGTGACGATCATGACCAGATCATCTGGTAGAGAATAAGCTCTTTCATGATCGAAGGACGAGATCATGACTTTAAGGAGTCTATCATGATTACATTAGGCAATAAAAAATAATCTCTCCAGATAGTCCTTATGCAATTTTCACAGATGTTTCAACTTAGAAGGAGGAAGACTGTTTTTATATTGAGCATGTGGCTTTAAGACTATCATCTTAAGTGTCATTCTGGTTGAAACTTTAGTCATTGTTTAGCAGAGAAGAATACACGACACTTTACTAATAGAAGGCTCTTGAAAAATTCACTCAATGTTTGAACTTCGGTAGGATATTGCAGACTTCAGCTATTAACTGATTGCACGTTAATATAATAGACAAAGTACTTACAGCCCTTAACACTGCCCTGATATTCGATGCTATATCTGGAACTTTGTTTAGGTTGCAATACTACTCTTTTGAATAACTCTCGAATAAAAATGCTTTTTACGAAAGATAATAATGTCTCCGGTTGAGTCTATACAAATTCTTCCTTAATGGGTTAGAGACAATGCTTCTAAGATTTACTTGGTCATCCGTAGCGAGCTAATCAATTAGCAAGCCCAGGACAATTATCAAAGCAATTATCGCTGACTTCAAAAGCTCCCAGCTTATAAAAGTCAAAGTGTGTGTTTCTGACACAACACAAATGACATCGACCGGGAACCAAACCAAACGATCAATATATCAAAAATGACACCGCCCCAATATGTTTCATGAGCGCATCAATCGCATCTCCTACTTTTGATACAATTTGTGACCCGAAAATTGTCACTACCAACGATCTTGTACCTGATTTGGGTTTTAAACCACAGCCATTACGTATTCACCATTGATCCAACAGGGCAAGCCCTGGGGCCAATGGATCCTCGTAGTACTATTTACGCCTCTAGTCAGCTGTGAATTTAATAGGATTAAATTCTTACCGTGCACCTTGGTTTCGGGGCTCCGAACAGAATACGAGGAAGTTTGGATAGGCTTTGTATAGGAATAGGGATTGTATAGCGATAGGGATTGTATTAAATACACAAAATCCAATCCTTCCTGCTACAGGATCTTTAACTAGTCAATTACGACTGTATCACTGATGATTTAAGATGAAAAAAGATCGTGGAAGGGGTATTTTATTTGATACGTACTATTTTGCATGTATCTTTCAGAGCAGCAACTTAGCTAAGCAATTTTCAGGTTGAGATTGCAAATTGGCTAATTTTCGGGTAAATGAGATGAATACTTGGGTTCTAACGAATGTGGGGAAGTCTTTAAATCTTAAATGTCATCATGTAATCTGTAGGCCATCTCTAACAGATACAGCTACCCTCTACTGAGGAGTTTTATTATTCGAGACCGATGTATTGCGAGACTTAAGTACTATCATCAATCAAACTTGGTGTCCTTAAGAAACTCCATGATCATGCACAGGCAAGAAAGTCTCTTGTGTTTAACACTCTTCCATCAATGGATTTGGCAAAAAATTTTTGGGCTCAACTGACTAAAGAAGAAGAAGAGGCAGTACTATGTTTTATCTGCCGCTGTCCAGTTGCTATTTGCACGATCTGACAGTTCTATCAGATATGGATTTCCAAATGGTTAAGGTATTAACTCGTGCATCGGTGAAGGCCTTATTGGTTTGATGGAATGCTTATACAGCTTCTACTTTCTTCTAAACCTCTTTGTTAGGTATCACTTCGGGACCCAGTCCAACTACTTTTTCCATGACCTGTCGGATTTATGGATGGCGGAAATCAAGTGAATCCGAATGCTTTAAAAGTTTTTCCAATAACTTGATAAATTTAAGCTTTGTGAACTCTACTTCAATAATTGAGAGTGTATTGAAGGTTGCAACATGAATCACATCAAACCGTACTTAAAACATATGTTGGGATTTTGATTTTTCTTTCATTACTTCTTTTTATTTTACCCATTCTTAATGTTGTGGTGTATTCGCATAAGCAATACCTTCCAAGTGTATGCTCATGTGTGTTTGTGCGTTTGGAAGAGTGTAAGTGTATAGTAGCAAGTCCCATTCCTCAAATGGCATTCCATTTAATTGGTTTTTATTTTCTGGATGCCATAATCATTCAGTAGATTTTTCTCGGTTTTCAATACTCGTTGTTGTTCTTCATGTTTTGCTGTATAGAGTAGAGGAAATTGCGTATGCAAAACATGTTCAGAATACAAATGTATCCGAGAAGCTGATGTCGTCGTTGTTGCAGTTATTAAGCTTTAGGTATTTAATACATAGAAATAAATTCATATTTATATAATTCATATTTATATATGTGTATGAGAGCTTACGTTAGTATAAATACTAGACCGGCTCAGGGATAAAGGTTTGTTGCTGTTACCCTTGAAAATTTATGATTAGTTCATGTTCATTTTAAAGTTTTTATGGGAATTTCTTGTTGTAGGATTAAGGTTTGAGCTTTAGTTGTAATGTGAGAATGAAATTGTGTTTCTTCTGTGGAAGTCAAGCCAGTCTAATGTAGACAAATACCTACATCTCTCAAATGAATGTATTTATACTATAGAGATGTGTAAATATTTATATGGATTGTTAGCACTTTAAACAAATCAGGGCAATTTGAAAAGTCCTTTGAAATCAGACAGCCATTAATATAGATCAGTGGTCGGCACTCATACCCACCAGGGGCAGAACTAGACAGAATGTCCGATGTACACAACACGAATGTCGTTGTTGTGTACATTGTTTATTGAAACAACGTTACAATAAATTTACTAACAGGAGCGGATTCAGAAATAGGAATTTCCCCCAACCAAAACCGAAAAGTTTTCATGCAAAAAAGAAGAAAAATGTAGAACATATTTTGGTTTTTCCCCACCCATCCAAATGCTTGACCAGGATAGGCGCCTGAATAATATGGTATATTATTACTGTGCCCACCACTGTTATAAATCATGACTGACTTATCGTTTCAGATTGTTTGTTCTGAAGTAAATTTTCCGTATGCTTTCGTAAAAACGAATATAAATGCATATGAATTATATTTGAGAATACCTACATAAAATACAGAGGTAAATAACAATTTTTTATACCCTTCACCTTCGTGAGAAGGGTATATATAGTTTGTCATTCCGTTTGTAATTTCTACATTTTTCATTTCTTATAAAGTATATATATTCTGGATCCTTATAGATAGCGGAGTCGTTTAAGCCATGTCCGTCTGTCTGTCTGTCCGTCTGTTAGTTGAAATCAATTTTCTGAAGACCCCAGATATCTTCGGGATCCAAATCTTCAATAATTCTGTCAGACATGCTTTCGAGATCCTTATAGATAGCGGAGTCGTTTAAGCCATGTCCGTCTGTTAGTTGAAATCAATTTTCTGAAGACCCCAGATATCTTCGGGATCCAAATCTTCAATAATTCTGTCAGACATGCTTTCGAGAAGTTTGCTATTTAAAATCAGCAAAATCCGTCCATAAATAACGGAGATATGAGCAAAAAACTGGGACAACCTCGATTTTTTACCTATTTTTGATCTATATATGGATTACTAAGTCATTAATATAGACAATATGGATATCTAATGATAGACATTTCAAAGTCCATTGCAACGATGTAGATAGTAAGTTGGACCTACAATGGGTCAAAATCGGGAAAAATATTTTTTGACCCGAATTTTTTTTCATAAAAAAATTTTTTTGTCATAAATTTTTTTCCAAAAAAAAAAAAAATTTAAAAAAAAAATTTGAAAAACACTTTTTTTTTAAAACAAAATTAAAAAAAAACAATTTCGAAAAAAAAATTTTTTTAAAAAATTTAAAAAAAAAAATAAATTTAGTTTACCTAAAAATATTTAAAAAAATTTATTTTAAAGTTTAATTTGGTGAAGGGTATATAAGATTTGGCACAGCCGAATATAGCTCTCTTACTTGTTTTTTTAATGTTTATTATAAATGTATGTATGTATGTGTGTTGATAAATTAATACCGAGTAATTTCAAAGAGTTTTGCGGAAATTTAAATTGTGTGGTTAAAGAAAATTTACAATATAAAATTATAAATGTTTTTTTTTGTTGTTGCTGCTGGTGGTGGTGTATTTGCATACGCTATATCTTTGCAAGATTTATGAATGTAATTTAATTTTTGTGTAATTAATGTTATTTACAAAATATTGGAAAATATTATATAATTGAAGAATTTTGTTTAGAAAATATTAGTTTCTAAAGGGCGGCCATAAAATAAATTACATTTAGCATTTGTTATTAAAAATGGTAATACAAAATTGGAAAATTACAAATACAAGAATAGCTGATGGTAACAATTTTAGAGTATTTATGGAAATAATTGCATACAAACATAGCTTATATTGTTTAACTACACAGTGAAAACGGATTCGTAGTAGCAATCGAATTTGTTCCAATCGAATGATTCTATCATAGAGATCGAATTTTACAGTTGTGGCTACAAAATTTTTGAAGGGGTAAAAAAAGTTATTTTTTATCAACTGATTTTCTGTTGATAGAACCGAAAAATTCTATATGTGTAACCGAATCATTTGATTGGCAGCAAATTCGGTTGCTACGAATCTGTTTTCTCTGTGTAGGAACAACACTTTTCAACATATAGGAGTAGGTAAATTACAATTGTATTACACTAACTTAGATGCTACCAGCAGTTTTAAAATTAGTTCAACTATGTATCTTTTATGGACAGTAATTTCAATCCATGTCTGATTAGTTGGCTAAATCCAATTTATATATAGAGTGTACACAAAGAAAACAGATTCGTGATAGCAACCGAATTTGTTGCTAAACGAATGATTTTATCTTAGTGACCGAATTTTACAGTTGGGGCTACAATATTTTGGAATGCGTAACTAAATTTTAGTTGCCTCAACTGAAATTCTTCTTTATCAACTGACTTTCTGTTGTTAGAAATGAAAAATGCTATGTGAGCAACCGAATCATTCGATTGGCAACAAATTCGGTTGCTATCACGAATCAGTTTTCTCTGTATATGACTTAAAAATACGGTTTTCGTTTTTAATAACTTATATGTCACTTAGTTATTCAACATTATAGTGTAAACAACAAAGTATTTTTTGCTTCAAACATAACGACAAGCGTCAAGTTGTATCAACAAAGCGTCACATGCCGGAAATTTTGATTTACTTCTTTAATTTGAAACAAGTAAGAGAGCTATATTCGGCTGTGCTGAATCTTATATGCCCTTCACCAAATTATACTTAAAAATATTTTTTTTTACATTTTTTATTTAAACAAAATACATTTCTTTTAAATAGTTTTTAAATTTTTTTTTCCAAATTGTTTTTTTTATTTTTTTTAAAAACAAATTTTTTCCAAATTTTTTTTAAAATTTTCTTTGGAAAATCAATTTATGACCAAAAAAATTTTTTTGATGAAAAAAAATTCGGGTTAAAAAAACTATATTCCCGATTTTGACCCATTGTAGGTCCAATTTCCTATAGCTTTATATACATCGTGGCAATGGACTTTAAAATATCTATCATTGGATATCCATATTGTCTATATTAATGACTTAGTAATCCAGATATAGATAAAAAATAGGGCAATAATCTAGGTTGTCCCGGTTTTTTCCTTATATCTCAGCCTTTTATGGGCGGTTTTTGGCGATTTTAAATAGCAACCGCGCCGGAAGAATTCTCGAAATGTTGATGTATGAATCATGTATTTTATTTGGGGGCTACGGAAAATTGATTTCAACATGCAGACGGACATGGCTATATCGACTTCGCTATCTATAACGATCCAGAATACATAAATATACTTTGTGGGGTCGCAAATAAAAAATGTAGAAATTACAAACGGAATGACAAACTTATATACCCCTTTCACTCATGGCGAAGGGTATAAAAACGAATTGACACGGAACACAAAATCGGCCAGGCCAGCCAAAAAAGTTCGAAGACCAACAATTGCAGGCACTACTCCATGAAGATTATTGTAAAACTCAACAGATCGCAGCAATTTCAAGACGCTTGCAAGCAGCAGGAGAATTGTGTACCATACGAATTGAAGCTGAGAGACCTTGAAAGACGAAATTAAGCTTGAATGCTATAAAAGAAAATAGCGTTTGCACCGCATAATTACTTGCGATGAAAAATGTATCAATCCATTACGATAAGACGAAGATTAAGATATCCTTCGTGAAGCCTGGCAACTGCAACTAATTCGCTTGAAGCGAGCATTGGCTAAAAAAAAGCCTAGAATATGCGGCCAGACATGAAACCGTAAAATTCCATCATGGCAACGCTAGGCCACATGTTGCAATACCTGTTAAAAAGTATTTAGAAAAAAGTGGTTGGGATGTTTTGCCTCAGCCGCTTTATAGCCCAGACAACACCCGACCGACTACTATTTGTTTCCATCGATGAAGAACGCACACTCTGGGATACGCTTTAATTTGGAAGAGAATATCGTAATTGGCTTGATACGTCTCAAAAGATGAGCTTTTAGCTCCGAAGCCATACGTTTCCAGAAAGTTGGGAAAAGTTCATAGCTAGCAATGGTCAATACTTGGAATAAATTTATATTCTACAAATGTTTCAAAATAAAAGCTAAAAATTTAAAAAAAATCCAGAATTTTTAAGTAATACCCAATACTTTTGTGTCATTTGCCACATAAGGTAGTCTTTGTAGTGCAAATGAAAATTATTTGGTCACTTTATACATTCCAGGTAATCTAGCGTGTAGTCAATTGACACTGTACTGCCTTCAACTAATAAAAAAAGTTAATTTATACTTTCATTTTGTACTGTATTTTAGAAGGTAGTTATCTTACCAATTGTTATTGGTGTCCCTTTGTAATCTGAAGTGTACTATATTTAATTATTTTATTATCATTCCATAGAGAAGTGTCCCCGAAGAGACAACACTTCCTCTAACCGGACTAATCGTTTATAAGTTACAGATTTATTTCCCTCTTTTTATACCCTTCACTTTCGTGAGAAGGGTAAATATAAGTTTGTCTTTCCACAATATAATTTTCCGACCCTATAAAGTATATATATTCTGGATCCTTATAGATAGTGGAGTCGATTAAGCCATGTCCGTCTGTCTGTCCGTCTGTCTGTCCGTCTGTCTGTTGAAATCAATTTTCTGAAGACCCCAGATATCTTCGGGGTCCAAATCTTCAATAATTCAGTCAGATATGCTTTCGAGAAGTTTCCTATTTAAAATCAGCAAAATCGGTCCACAAATGGCTGAGCTATGAGGAAAAAACCAGGACAACCTCGATTTTTGGCCTATATCTGGATTACTAAGTCATTAATATAGACAATATTAGATATCTAATGATAGATGGGTCAAAATCGGAAAAAATATTTTTTAACTCGAATTTTTTTTTTCAAATTGTTGTTTTAAATTTAAAAAATTTAAATTTTTTAAATTTAAAAAAAAATGTAAAACAACAATTTGAAAAAAAAATTTCCAAAAAATTAAAAAAACAATTTGGAAAAAAAAAAATTTTTTTTTTACCTAAAAATATTTAAAATTTGTATTTTGAAGTATAATTTGGTGAAGGGTATATAAGATCCGGCACAGTCGAAAATAGCTTTCTATACCACACCACATGTGGAAGTTTTTTATTACAGCTTATTATAATATTGTTCATTAATGCATATTAAATACACTAATCATAAAATGTGTTTAAAAATTCATTTATCATACTTATTTTTAACCTGATTTGTTTAAAATATATTGATAAATTGTAAACTTTTAAAAGAATTGGACAATAGAAGTCATATTATTTCTGCATATCACGCAAATACAATTTCCTCAAAATTATTATTCTTAAATCCCAAATGCTTTACAACTTTTTAAGTTAATTATTTAAAAAAATGCATCTGATTTATAATAAAGGGGGGAATATTTTCTCCTTAAAATATACAGTTCTTGGCATTTACTAATTGTGGCCATATTTTATTTGTTATAAACCGACACACAACTCATAATTACTCATAAGATATGTTTCATTTTAAAAAGGAAAAAAATGCAGCATATTTATTTTCAATTTATTATCTTTTGAAAACATGTGAATTTCTTTTTCCGAATTGCAAGTGCAACACATGTAGCCAATTACGTTGTTTTTCATCTTCTTGCTTCCCCTGCATTTTATGCTGCTACTTCTTTTTGTTGCTGCTTGCTACTCTGGTTCTTTAAAATAGTCACATTTTCATGTTTCATTAGGGCCATCAGGAAATATATTTCGTAACATATTTTTGTTGGGTTTTTTTGTGTTCGTTTCTTTTTCATCATTTATTTGCTTCCACTTTCTTTTAGTTTTCTGACTGACTGATTGTTTTGTATGTCGTCTTTGAAGTTTTTTTTGTTAGATAAGATGGGGAAATGTTTTATAAAGAAGCGTGTTTCTTATTATTAGGCTGGTGCAGGGTTTTTGGGATTGTAAAAACGAAACCTACACCGTTTTTTTTGGAACTGATTCGGAACAGCAGTGAAAATTTAGTTTCGTAATAATTTTTGAGCAATTTGCCACAAAAAATAAGTAAGAGAGCTATATTCGGCTTCACAAAATTATACTTCAAAATAAAAATTTTAAATATTTTTAGGTAAACAAATTTTTTTTTTCAATTTTGTAAAAAAAAAATTTCAAATAGTTTTTTTAAATTTAATTTTTTTTTGCTATTTAGCGAAAAAAAACTTTTGGTGAAAAAAAAAACTTGTTAAAAACTATTTTTTCCGATTTTGACCCATTGTAGGTCCAACTTACTATAGCCTTATCTACATCGTTACAATGGACTTTGAAATATCTATCATTAGATATCCATATTGTCTATATTAATGACTTATGATGAGTAATCCAGATATAGGTCAAAAATCGAGGTTGTCCTGGATTTTTCCTAATATTTCAGCCGTTTGTGGACCGATTTTCCTGATTTAAAATAGGAAACTTCTCGAAAGCATATCTGACAGAATTATTGAAGATTTGGATGCCGAAGATATTTGGGGTCTTCAGAAAATTAATTTCAACAGACGGACATACAGACGGATATGACTTAATCGACTCCGCTATCTATAAGGATCCAGAATATATATACTTTATAGGATCGGAAAATTATATTGTGGAAATTACAAACGGAATGAAAAACTTATATATACCCTTCTCACGAAGGTGAAGGGTATAAAAAAAACAGCTAAAGTTTTTTAAGGAATGGGGTGGTCTAACCACTCCATTACCTACGTTATTTATCAAAGAGCTTAGTATAAAATATTACTTTATTGGCACAAGAAAACCAAACCAAAACTAAATAACACAGTAGCACTGAATTCGATGAACAATAAACACTCTGAACTTTTAAGACGGCAAAGTTTTACAAAAAAACAATGACGATGACTTCAAAGAATGTAATTGTTTAGGTAAATGGCAATAGATGCTACTAAAAACTGTTTTAAGGACTCTAGAAAAGGTGGTTAGAAAAGTGACCACTAAACCGCAAATAGTTAAATCAACCATCAAAGAAACACGTTCTCGATTTAATGTAGTTGTTCTAGTAAAAACATTATGATGTTTTATATAGAAACCGTATCTGGAACTCCTAATAACTAGACTACACCAGAACTTTATTATATTGTTACGTTTTAACCTTTTCAAAACGCTGGTTTATTTCCTTTAAATAAACCGGATACTTTTGATTGCAAATAAAAGCCGTTTAGTAGATTGAAAATTGTAACAACTCTTTATTTATTTAAAACTAGTTGACCGCCCCGGCTTCGCCCGGTAGCTATTTACTAATGTTAGTTCTTCAAGTATCTCCAACCCACATACACCTGCCTGTTCTTATTTATTTGCAAATAAAATATCTAAATTTGTACTGAGTACTTTAGGGGGCTTTTTTTTATAACATTTCACTTGACTCAAAAAAATTTCCGGGTGTTACCCGGAATTTGATTTTTTTTACAAACCATCTCCTGAAAATTTCGAATCGAATAAAAAAAAAATCAGCCAAATCGCTCCAGCCGTTCTCACGTGATTCCATTACATCATTTTTATATATATAGATGTACAACAACCACAAAATTAAATAGTCACTCAATGTTTTTTATACACGTTTATAAATTCTCAGAAATACAGACACACTTTATAATGTACACAAATTCACTTGAAAAATACAGCACACTTTAGGCACTCAGTTGCTGTTTATTCGAATAGCGTCTCTGATAAACTCACTAACGACTGCAACCTCTGCCACTATTTATAACACTGCCATCTGCATTCTAGATTGCTCTTTAACTGTCTAGAGCTTTCTAATACATACGCCATCTGTGGTGTACTTTGTACAATGTTCTTTAACTGAATATTCGAATTCGAATATACGGTCGCAGCAAACAGCGTTGCAATACTTACGATCAATGATCAACTGAAAGCTTTTATTCAATGTTTATAATGCCCACAGATATGTTAAAGTTTGCTACTACAACACTGCTATTTAAAAGCATTATACTACTTTTAAATCAGCCGTTAAAATCGTTATATTTGAATTCAAGTGCAATTTCGTCATTCTCCCAGAATGTACGAATGATTGGCAGTATTATATCAGCGCCCGTATGTGAGTCGGGCTTCAAGAGCTCAGCAGATATTCCGTTAACACCTGGGGATTTGTATGCTTTGAGACTGCTTAATTGCATAATTCCGCTTCAATCTCATCTGATATTTTTTGGCAACATCAAAATAAAAATTCTTATTAATGTTATTAATCGAAAGGAAATAAGATGTTGTGGCAAATGTTGCCCTTTTTCTGCACTCTTTTACAAAAATGCCTTATAAGTAAAGCAATAGGAATCTAACCTGGATAAGACAAAAATAAAAGTCATTTTCCAATTATGTTCTATTGGGTAGGTATTTTAAACACCTTTTCTTTGGCACAAATTTTGTCTGCAAAAGATATCCATTACAGTAGCAAAAGTGCGTTTTAGTAAAATAATTTTAAAATTTATAAAATTGTTAATTCATTTTTAATTTAGCAACTGATTTGTGTACTTTTCAATTAGGTGCGCTGCTAATGTTGTCTGTGTCTTCTTCAAGGAAAGTTCACTATGGTCACCAAGAGTTTATATTGTCAGTCTTATTATGCCATGTTACCTACACACAAATAAACTCAACATTGTAACGTCTTTCATTCACTTGTTATACAATCATGACAGATCTTGAAAGGAGTTCATTATTTGCAGAAACATAAATAGAAAAATCTATTGCTAAATTTATTTCTTGTCTCATCAATTTGTTGAAACATATAGCTGAATGCTTGAAGATTTTGAGATTAAAACCCTGGATTTTAAATAATAAATTTATATTTTGGATTCGAAGGACCTATTTAACACAGCCGTATTATATGTCATTAATGAAAAATAAATCGAAGTAACTAAGTAAATTATTGATAAAGTGATATGGTTTTCAATTGCAAGTTAAAAAGTTTCATTGATCATTATTTAATCTCTGGTTACAAAAACAATAGTTTTTTTTATTAAGGTTCGAAGGAACAATTTTTCAATTCAATTCTTTTACATATAAACTACACTTACGTTGCCATATCAATGTGACTGTGCTGCAAACATATGAAGTCTTTGACTTTATTTACTACTTAACCGCTACCAGAAACATTTCTTTGCCCTTTATCAGTTTTTCTTCCCCCTCTTAGTTGAATGTATGAGTGTAAGCTGTGCATCAAGATCCTAAAGATACATAAACAAACAAAGATACAAAACATCGTTTTGTACTGCATGTTGTAAGTACGTGGAAATAAAATAGTTGTACAACAAGAAGTAAGTTGCATGAAAGACAGGTCACATGTCACATTACGTGGCTGTTAAGGAAACATAAATTTTAAGACTTGCTAAAGGTTGGCTGGTTGGTTGGATGTTCGTATATTTGTCAGTCATGTCTTGTTGTTTTGGTTTAAATACAAGTGGCAAAGAAGGAAATAGTTACAAGTGCAACATTGTATAATAAGTGCATATATAGTTATGGAATTTGTAACTATATATAAGAGGGGGCTTACTAAAAAATATAAGTTGTACTTAAAACCTCAGAAAAATTAAGTTTTTGAATAAAATGTGTCCCTGTTTAGGCTGGATTCTTTATTGGACCATATTTCTTTAAATACATTGAATAACTCTCAACCAAATTAATCAGTTATGTAACCTTTTCAGCTATTAAACAGTTTCGCCTATACTTGGATATTCCATCTTTCAATTTTATAATTGAACATTCGGCAACAATACCAGATGCGGATAATGATGTTGCGCAACTGTCTGAGTATGTTTTGGAATTGAGAATTATAAATCATGGAAGCAAAATTGTCCGAATAATTCAGAATCATTACCGGACATTGAGGTTTCAGTAAGGATTGCATGAATTAAAAATTAGGGATTTTTTAAAATTTGTATCTTTTATTATGAAACATTTATACAAAATTACTCAAAGTATTGGCCATTATCAGCCATGACATTTTCCCATATTTCTGGCAACATATGGAATGAGTATCGGATCTTATAGAATGTGTAAACAGGTCTTTTAGATGGCATAGAATGTAAAACCCTAGAATTTTTTTTTAAAAAATGCAGGATTTTTTAAAGTTTTTAGATTTTATTTTGAAACATTTATACAGTATAAATTTATTCAAAGTATTACCCTTGGTTATAGCTAAACCTTTTCCCATCTTTCTGGCAACATATGGATTCCGAGCTAAAAGATCTGCTCATCTTTTGAGGCCAAGAACGAATCGAGCCAATTTCAGATACTCTGTTCTGAAGTGAAGCGTATCAGAGAGAGAGCGTTCTGCATCGATCGAAACAAATAGTAGTCGGACGGGGCAAGGTCTGGACTATAAGGCGGGTGAGGCGAAACTTCCCAACCACTTCTTTCTAAATAGTTTTTAACACTTATTGCAAGATGTGGCCCAGCATTGTCATGATGGAATATTATGGTTTAATGTCTGGTCACATACTACGGGCGTTTTTCGGCCAATGCTGGCTTCAAACGAATCAGTTGTGTTTGATTCCCTGTGATGGTCTGGTCAGATTTCAGCAGCACATAATAGATATGACCATTTTGCTCTCCTTTTCTGCTGCCTGTTCCACGATGTCGAAAGAAAATTTCGTCGAAAAAATTTGTATGAAAAACACTCAGTTTTTAGAATCCTTTCAATTGGTTTTATACAAATTTGTTCGAATCACTTTTCTTTTCGTGGAACAGGCAGTTGGCGTTGATTCGGCTGGTTGACCGGGCTTCACATACGATCTCTTACGTTTTCGGTTATTGAAATGATCCATTTTTCATTGCATGTAATGATTCGGTGCAAAAATTATTTTCTTTTAAGCGTTCAAGCATCATTTCGGACGGACAAAATCGTCTTTCAAGGTCTTTCGGCTTTTGTATGCATCCATCTGCTTGCAAACATTTTCAAATTGCTGATTGATTAGCTCTCAATGATTTTGCAAGCTCTTGTTGAATTTTACAACAATCTTCATGAAGTAATGCCTCCAATTCTTGATCTTCAAACTTTTTTGGCTGGCCTGGGCGATCTTTGTCTTCAGTGTCAAAATTTCGCACATTGAAACTGATGGAACACATTCACCATAAGCTTTGGTGAGCAATCAGTGTGCTTCAGCGGTACTTTTTTTGTTCAAATTAAAGAAGTAAAGCAAAACTTCCCGCATATGACGCTTTGTTGGCACAAAAAATTCAATATTTTCTAAGCAAAAAAACTTTGTTCTTTACACTATAATGTTTGATAACTAAGTGAGAATAAATGACAGATATGTTCCCTTCAATATGACATATAAGTTATTAAAAACAAAAACGGCATTGAAAAGATACGCCATCTATTGTAAATCTCGAATTTTTAAGTTCATAAAATATAGGAAACCTGTCGGATTTTCAACAAGTAAGAGTGCTATATTCGGCTATGCCGAATCTTATATACCCTTCACCTTTGTTGTGGATGCATTATTATTTTTTATAATAAGTATATAGGTATGTATGTACATTGCCCACTTTCAGCGTACAGCATCCTAAATTTATCAAGAACACAAAAAACAACAACAACGCCAAACGAAACAGAACACCAAAAGAAAATACAAAAACAAAATACGCAAGGCAATGAAACCAACACACATCCAAACATACGTTTAATTGTATAAAAAACAACAACAACGCCAAAAGAAACAAAACACAAAAGAAAAACAAAATACGCAAAGCATGCACATTCAAACATACGATTTGTTGATTTTTTGTCAAAAAAACCAACACACAACCAAACAAAAGTTTAGTTGTATAAAAAACAACAACAACGCCAAAAGAAACAAAACACACAAAAAAAAAAATACGCAAAGCTTGCACATCCAAACATACGTTTTGTTGTTTTTTTGTCAAAGCATGCAATACATTGTGTTTTTTGATGAAATTTTCAGAGGTTGTCTCGGATTTTTGCTCATATCTCCGTTATTTATGGACGGATTTTGCTGATTTTAAATAGCAAAATTCTCGAAAGTATGTCTGACAGAATTGTTGAAGATTTGGATCCCGGAGATATCTGGGGCCTTCAGAAAATTGATTTCAACAGACAGACAGACAGACAGACGGACATGGCTTAATCGACTCCGCTATCTATAAGGATCCAGAATATATATACTTTATAGGGTCGGAAATGAAAAATGTAGAAATTACAAACGGAATGACAAACTTATATATACCCTTCTCACGAAGCTGAAGGGTATAAAAACAAAAAAAATTGGTTAAACGGTTTCTGGTATTGGTTTTTGTATACTCGAACTGGGACCATATCCTTGCTCGGAAAATGGGGACAGCCAGAGGTGACTGGTTGTCGTTGACATATATATAAGTTTGTCATTCCGTTTGTAATTTCTACATTTTTTATTTGCGACCCCACAAAGTATATACTATATTCTGGATCGTTATAGATAGCGAAGTCGATATAGCCATGTCCGTCTGTCCGTCTGTATGTTGAAATCAACTTTCCGTAGCCCCCAACTAACTTACATACATGATTCATACAACAATATATCGAGAATTCTTCCGGCTCGGTTGCTCGGTTGATGGACAAAATCGGCCCACAAAAGGCTGAGATATATGGAAAAAACCGGGACAACCTCGATTTTTGGCCTATTTCTGATCTATATCTGGATTACCAAGTCATTAATATAGACAATATGGATATCTATTGTTATATATTTCAAAGTCCATTGCCACGATATATATAAGGCTTATAGTAAGTAAGTTGGGTCAAAATCTGAAAAAATATTTTTTAACCCGATTTTTTTTCCATCAAAAATTTTTTGTCATAAATTCTTTTTTTTTAAATTTTAAAATTTATAAAAAAAATTGGAAAAAATTTAAAAAAAAAAAAAAAATATTTTGTTTTCAACATTTGATTTGAACAAGACGGTACAACAAGCCATAAAGTCCGAGAAATACATCAGTCATTTCCTAAACGTGTACTCTCTTATTTCCTTGATCAGTATTGGTTCCTTAGATCGTGTAATTGGATTTCTTTTAATGAAATTACTTGAATTGGAAAGTCTATGTCAATAAACCCACAACCATCCCAGCATTTAAGGAGAAAACTTAGCACCGCATCAACGAAAAATTTCGACATAATAAACAATTCAATTACTGCTTGTTGCGTACTCTCTGGTTTAAAAGGTCAGAATTGGAATAATTTTTATGGGCTAAATAATCAACATATTTATGACTGATCAAACAGTAATCCGGTGGTACATTTGTATGGGGGCTAGTGAAATCATGGACCGATATTGTCCAAACCTTATCAACAGAGAGGAATGTGGAACAAGCAGACAAAGGGCCGGACATAGCTAGATCGTCTTAGAATATACTTTTTGGTTCTACGACTCATATTTCGATAAGACAGTAATCAGTAACTTAACATGTAGTCAGGAAGTTACTGCAATTGAGCATTGTTAAAAATATAATAGAAAGTAGAAGAATTATTGTTATATATAAAAATGAAATGGTCCATGAATGTATGAGAAACTTGAAGAACTAACATTAGTAAATGTTACCGGGCGAAGCCGGGGCGATCAACTAGTTGTATATAAAACAAACGCAGGTTTGAAAATTAAAAGGATTTATTAACACAAACACGGATTTAATTTCAAGGGAATTTAAAAAGAAGTATATTTTCTAACACAAACAATATGTACCTCAAAATCTAAATCTAAATTCCTTAAATTCCTCTTATTATTTTATAACTCATTTATACATCCTACAATGCTGCTGTTGTTTTCAGTTCCGTTTCCGTTCCAACTGCTGTTGTTTGTCTTTATCCTTAGTTTATTTATTTTTTTAACATTTTTGATATTGATTGCACCCCAGTTGACATTTTTAATCTTGTCAAATTCATGCCCTTCAATATGAGATGATAAAAAAAGGAGAAAACAAAACTCAAAAATGGAAACTGATACTCGTGCTAAAAATGAACAATTCCAAAAACATGTAAATGAAAAATGTGTGCTACATGCTGCTGCATGCAGCATTCCCAAATGAAAAATTGTTAGTTTGTTGTTAAACCTTTAACTGTTTCAACAACAAAAAAAGAATTAACAATTCCAATTTGTAGGACAAATAACAATAAAGAAAAATGAGAAATAAAAAACTTCAATGAATATTAAATAGTAGCAGTTTTTAATGAAATATGAATATTTGATTAAGTTTTGAAAATATGCTGGTGTATAATTGATATTTGTCAAGTGTTTGAGGTAAATATAAAACGGAATTTTAAAAAAAGAAATAATTTTATTTAATAAATTGAAAATGTTGTGTGAATCTAATATGTCTGTTGGCCAATTTGTGTATGCAACAAATTTACTCCTTTCAAGTTTAATATTGGCAACCTTCTGTTTAACAAAAAAAAAAAATTCAATTATTTTACAAAACTTGAAAAAAAAAATCTCTATAAATTCCAAAAACCAGTGAAAAATTAATTCACCCACCATACTAAACACCAATTCAAAGGCTGTCATTCACAAAAACAGCTGAGTGAAAGAACTACACCAAAACAAAAATTCAAATAAATTGTTCAAAAAAACAAAAAAACATTTATTCCAACAACCTAGTTTTCAAATTGGCAATTGATTGGCGGCTGCCTTTAGGTGTTTACGTAAATAAAACAAAAAAAAATGAAAATAATATTCATATGTACATTTACGTTCAATTATCATGTTCATAAAACAAATGGAATTCTGCAACCCTCCCCTCTGCTCTATTCCTCATCCATAAACATTCAACACATGTGAATTGTAGCTTTTTTGTTTGTGTTTAATTTGTATAAATGTGCGAAAACAAGTCATTGTTTTGGAAAATATAAAATGTATAATCAAAAAAACGACCTTAAACTACATTAAATATTAAAACATAAATTTCAATATAATTATGTTCGACATTTCTCTCTAACATTGCTGTTTTTTACACATAGAGCGGAAACTAGAAAAAAGCTCAATCAGGAAAATATCACATAAGTAGTTTTTTTACTAATACATATTAGTAAAAACAAGTAAGAGTGCTATATTCGGCTGTGCCGAATCAAATTATGACCAAATTATACTTAAAAATATATTTTTCTTTAAATATTTTTAAGTAAACAAAATTTAAAATTTTTTATAAAAAAGTTTTTTTTAAATTTTTTTTCTTTTCGAGATTGTTTTTTAATTTTTGTTTCCAAATTTTTTTAAAATTTTTAAAAAAATTTTGTTTTGGAAAAATAATTTATGATAAAAAAATTCGGGTTAACACATATTTTTCCTGATTTTGACCCATTGTAGGTCTAATTTCCTATAGCTTTACATACATCGTGAGCCGATTGAAACACAATATATATGGGGGATTTCATGTCAAGTGAACCAACTTTTGAAATCGATGTCTTCCGATCGGGATGAAATTTGCACCAAGGTTAGCTCTATTGGATAGTAACTCAGACACAATTTTTCAACAACATCGGTCGAGAACTCTCTGTAAAAAATTTTTACAATTTGGTCAAACAGGGGTTTTTTCTTATCCATGTAACTTATTACCTATTGTTCTTAGCAAAATGTGTTCCAAATAGTATAGATAGCTATTTCTTCGATCTTTCGAAAAAAAATATTTAAAAAAAAAAATAAAAAATTTTTAATATTTTTTTTCCGAAATCAAAAACTTTTTTGACTTTTTTTTAAAATACGCTATTTTTTTTATTTTTTTTTTTTTCTTAAAATAAAGTTTAGATATTTTCCTTGAACACCTACTTGGTCGCTTAGTGGGATGCGAGTGGGATATCTATCAAAATAAATATTTTGTAACTCAAAACATAAAATTTTTGACTTTTTTTGCAAAATCAAAAACTTTGTTGACTTTTTTTTTTCAAAATGGACCCTTTTTTAATCTTTTTTTTTAGGTCAAACAAAAGCTTAGATATTATCCTTGAAGACCCTTTTGGTCGCTTAGTGGGATGCGAGTGGGATATCTATCAAAATAAATATTTTTTAACTCAAGACTTACAATTTTTGACTTTTTTTTTTGCAAATACGATTTTTTTCCAAATGGGCCCTTTTTTTAAAATTTTTTTGTAGTCAAAAGAAAGCTTAGGTCCATTCCTTTAAGATATTTTTAGTCCCTTAGTGGGATGCGAGTAGGATATCTATCAAAATAAATATTTTGTAACGCAAGACATACAATTTTTTAATTTTTTTTTGCAAAATTAAAATTTTTTTCCAATATGGGCCCTTTTTTAATTTTTTTTTTTTGCTCAAAAGAAAGCCTAGGTCCATTCCTTTAAGATATTTTTAGTCCCTTAGTGGGATGCGAGTGGGATATCTATCAAAATAAATGTTTTAACACAAAAATTGTATGTCTTGAGTTACAAAACATTTATTTTGATATATATCCCACTCGCATCCCACTAAGCGATCAAAACCATCTTAAAGGAATAGGCCTAAGCTTTCTTTATAGCAAAAAAAAAAATTACAAAAAGGGCCCATTTTAAAAAAAAGTCAAAAAAGTTTTTGATTTCGCCAAAAAATCAAAAATTGTATATCTTGAGTTACAAAATATTTATTTTGATAGATATCCCACTCGTATCCCACTAAGGGACCTAAAATATCTTAAAGGAATGGACCTAAGCTTTCTTTTGACTAAAAAAAAATTTTTAAAAAAGGGCCCATTTTGAAAAAAAATTCGAATTTGCAAAAAAAAAGTCAATAATTGAATGTCTTGAGTTACAACATTTTTATTTTAATAGATATCCTACTCACATCTTCCTAAGTGACAAAATAGGTCTTAAAGGAAAAGACCTAAGCTTTCTTTTGAGCAAAAAAAATTTTTAAAAAAAAGTCCCATATTGGAAAAAAATTTCGATTTTGCAAAAAAAAATTAAAAAATTGTATGTCTTGCGTTACAAAATATTTATTTTGATAGATATCCCACTCGCATCCCACTAAGGGACTAAAAATATCTTAAAGGAATGGACCTAAGCTTTCTTTTGAGCAAAAAAAAAAAATTAAAAAAGGGCCCATATTGGAAAAAAATTTTAATTTTGCAAAAAAAAATTAAAAAATTGTATGTCTTGCGTTACAAAATATTTATGTTGATAGATATCCTACTCGCATCCCACTAAGGGACTAAAAATATCTTAAAGGAATGGACCTAAGCTTTCTTTTGACTACAAAAAAATTTTAAAAAAAGGGCCCATTTGGAAAAAAAATCGTATTTGCAAAAAAAAAAGTCAAAAATTGTAAGTCTTGAGTTAAAAAATATTTATTTTGATAGATATCCCACTCGCATCCCACTAAGCGACCAAAAGGGTCTTCAAGGATAATATCTAAGCTTTTGTTTGACCTAAAAAAAAAGATTAAAAAAGGGTCCATTTTGAAAAAAAAAGTCAACAAAGTTTTTGATTTTGCAAAAAAAGTCAAAAATTTTATGTTTTGAGTTACAAAATATTTATTTTGATAGATATCCCACTCGCATCCCACTAAGCGACCAAGTAGGTGTTCAAGGAAAATATCTAAACTTTATTTTAAGAAAAAAAAAAAGAAAAAAAATAGCGTATTTTAAAAAAAAGTCAAAAAAGTTTTTGATTTCGGAAAAAAAATATTAAAAATTTTTTATTTTTTTTTTTAAATATTTTTTTTCGAAAGATCGAAGAAATAGCTATCTATACTATTTGGAACACATTTTGCTAAGAACAATAGGTAATAAGTTACATGGATAAGAAAAAACCCCTGTTTGACCAAATTGTCAAAATTTTACCCCCTATAACTCAGAGAGTTCTCGACCGATGTTGTTGAAAAATTGTGTCTGAGTTACTATCCAATAGAGCTAACCTTGGTGCAAATTTCATCCCGATCGGAAGACATCGATTTCAAAAGTTGGTTCACTTGACATGAAATCCCCCATATATGAAAATTTGTACATAGCATGGGAAAATGTTTTCTAAACTCAAACAATCGAAAGAAGAACATTAACTACTCAATTTGATGTATATCAAACAAAAACCTAAAATTTTGTGAAAATGAGCGAATTCACTTAATTGTGAATAAATTCAAAAAGAATCAATCGATTGTTATGATCGATATCTCATATTGTTGTTATTATATGTCGGTTTGAGATAAAGTAATAATCCTGAACAATTTCTGCCGTTTTCGATTGTTCGTGAGTTTTTTAAAACACAAAAATTAGCTATTTTCAAGTAAAAAAAATATTTATACCCTACACCACCATAGTGGGGAGGGTATTATGCGTTTGTGCAGATGTTTGTAACGCCCAAAAATATTAGTCTAACACCCACCTTAAAGTATACCGATCGACTTAGAATCACTTTCTGAGTCGATTAAACGATGTCCGTCCGTCCGTCCGTCCGTCCGTCCGTCTGGTTGGCTGGCTGGCTGGCTGGCTGGCTGGCTGGCTGGCTGGCTGGCTGGCTGGCTGGCTGTCCATGTAAACCTTGTGCGCAGAGTACAGGTCGCAATTTTGAAGATATTTTGATCAAATTTGGTACATATTACTTTTTCGGCCCAAGGACCAAGCCTATTGAAACTGGCTGAAATCGGTCCATTATTTCACCTAGCCCCCATACAAATGTCCCCTCGAAATTGGACTTTATCGGTCATAAATGTTTAATTTATCTATGTATCTACACAAATTTCGCTCCAAATATGTTTTATATATACAAAATTCATGTCACCAAATTTTGTTACGATCGGTCCATAATTAGTCATAGCTCCCATATAGACCCGCTTCCGAAAATCACTTTAACGTGCATAAATCGCTTAAAAATGTTGGTATACACACAAAATTCAACATAGTTAACTTTAATATAGACATAAATCACACGACCTAATTTTATGGTGATCGGTCCATAATTGGTCATAGCTCCCATATAAGGCCCAATTCCGAAAATCACTCACGAATATAAATTATTGATATTTTAAAAGAAAAATATTTTTACTCATTTACTTGGTGTAGGGTATTATATGGTCGGGCTTGACCGACCATACTTTCTTACTTGTTTTTGCTTCAATTTGTTATTATAACTCCGAAACTACTGAGCGGATTAAGACGTAATTTAAAAAAAATTCACAATTTTACAAAAATAAATTAAAAAAAAAACTTCTCCATAGAATGTACTACTGGAACCACAATACATCAAAATTGTGTAGTGGTTTAAAAAGCCTTTACAATTTTTTCGATTTTGTTGCCCTGTGAATTGATTTTTGATCAGAAATTAAAATGATTACAGAGTAAGCTATTTTATCGATTATCGCTTAATTACGAAGTTATTGATTTATACAAAATTTTTATATGAAAGATTGATTTTTGTTAAAATTTTAGTGATCAAAGATCGAAGTTGTTAAAGAGTTATGAATCGTATTTCTCAAATAAAAAATAAATACATAGTTTGTCAGAAATTTTAGTGATCACAGATCGAGCTCATTTTCTCCTTTTACGAATTTGTTGATTTTCTTAACTTTTAATATAAACTTCGAATTTTAGTCAGAAATACACTGATCACAGATCGAGTTTAGTTGAAGGTTTATTTAAGAAGATTAAAATTAATTTTCATATGAAGCATCGACTTTTGGTTGCTTTTCTGGGATTGATCTGGGATTTATTTACGAAGATATTAAAGATTTAAAATTTTTTTAAATGTTTCATACTAAAAAGGGATTTTTGGCCAGAAATATAACTGATCTCAGATTGAGCTGCTTTTCGATCAAAGGTCAAGTATATTGATCGAGCTGATCATTGATCACAGATTGAGTTCCTTTATCGATTAATAGATTATTTACAAATTTATTTAAAATTTTTTATATAAAATAAGTAAGAGAGCTATACTTTAAAATACAAATTTTAAATATTTTTTTTAATTTTTTTTTTCAAAATTTAAAAAATATTTTTTAATTTTTATCTCAAAAAATTTGTTTTTAATTTATTAGTAAAAAAAACGTTATGACAAAAGAAATTTGTTTGGTAAAAAAAAAAAATTCGGGTTAAAAAAATATATTTCCCGATTTTCACCCATTTTAGGTCCACCTTACTATGACGCTATATACATCGTTACAAAGGTATTTGAAATATCTGTCACTAGATATCTATATTGTCTATATTAATGACTTAGTAATCCAAATCTATGCAGATCATAAAAAGTTAAAAAAATTTAGACTGTTCTGGTTTTTCCTTATATCTAGCCATTTGTGGGCCGATTTTCTCGATTTTAAATAGCAACCGAAGCGGGTCTATAGCGGATATATTAATGTATGAGTCATGTATGTAAGTTATTTGGGGCATACAGAAACTTGATTTCAACATACAGACAGACAGAAGAAAATTTAAAAAAAATATTTTGAAAACTAATTTGTTTTCACATTGTTTTTATACCCTTCGCAAGGGTATATATAAGTTTGTAATTCCGTTTGTACTTTCTACATTTTTCATTTGCGACCCCACAAAGTATATATATTCTGGATCGTTATAGATAGCGAAGTCGATATAGCCATGTCCGTCTGTCCGTCTGTATGTTGAAATCAACTTTCTGTAGCCCCTAAATAACTTTAATAATTAATACATCAATATGTCGGCTGAGAAATAGGGGAAAAAAAACCGGGAAAACCTCGATTTTTGGCCTATTTCTGATCTATATCTGGATTACTAAGTTATTAATATAGACAATATGGATATCTAATGATAGAATGATAGAAATCGAAAACAATTTTTCATGATATAGTAACAAGCCACATGTTATAGTAACAAAATGAGATATCGACCATAAAAATCGATGGATTATTTTCGAATTTCTTCACAATTAAGTGAATTCGCTAATTTTCTGAAAATTGTATCTGCTTATAAGCGTGTACTTTGACTGTAAATTTTACTTGTTAGTTAGTGTTTGCTGTTGACCTGTGTTATTATATTAAAATTAAAAAAAAATAATGTTTTGTTTAATCAAGAATAGGAACGAGATCTGAGATTACTCATATTTTTAACCGAAAATCGAGTTTTTATACAAACATCGTCAATAATTTTGTAAGTGAGCTTTTCATAGTTAAAAGTAGCTCGATGTGTGATCACTCAAATTTCTTACTCAAGCTCGCGTTTTTTTATAAACTATTTTAAATGTTCAAAATCATTGTGATCACTGATATTTCTGATCAAAAGTTGATCTTTCATACTTTGAAAATATGGTCAGTCTGTGATTACTCAAATTGTTGAATGAAAATTGATATTTGAGAAAATCTTAAATTTTCCAAAACTGCGTAATTAAGCAAGAAAAGAAGCTCAATTTGTAATAATTCATATTTATGAAAAAATATAGATATGTGATCACTCAAATTTCTAGCCAAAAACCGATCATTCATATGAATGTTTGAAAACATCTTAAAACATCAAGAAAATAATGATTGATCTATGATAACTAAAATTTCTGAGCAAAAATCAATCTCTTATATTACATTTTATATGGAGAATTAAAACATCATAATGTAGAAAAGGAACTAGACCTACGATCACACAAATTTCCATTTCATATGAATATTTGAAACAATGTTTGTAAATATTAGTTAAATTGTTAAATAAAAAGTTCGATCTTTTATATAAAGAATTTAATAACTGTGAAATGTGAAATCGTCAATATTCCATTGTTCTGTATTGAAGTTCTTTAAAACTTTTACCAAAGTACCCACTTTTATAACCAATTATTATGTTAGAACAAACCCTCCCTTCTGTTTGACTTCAATAAACTATAAATAATGAACAATATTTTCTGCCTTAGTAAAATATCAACTGGGTACACATTTACATCTAACTATTAATATTAATTATATAATCTTACATGTTTCTTCCATTTATAAGTTTATGTACTCGTATGATTTTTTTGCTTAATTTTATCTAAGAACAGAAATGTATGAGTAGGTGGGTGTTATTGTGTAGTGTGTTGTGTCATATTGACTAAATTTCTAAATAATGTTGTGGCTGGTTATTTCTGCAAACTTGTTTGTGTATTAATAACTACGAAACTATTTAACAAGAATTTTTGTTGTTAAATGTCTTAAGTAAGACAAATGTTAGTTAATTTAACAAAATTGCCGACCCTTCTAATAAAAAACACACACACATATAGATTGACATATACACATCTATTCATATGTATACTCATACACATGCGAATACATTAACATGCCTGTGTATAATACCCAGCAGTTCTAGGATACTGTCTCGAACTAGTGATTTTACCTATCATTTAGAGTGACAGCTAGTTACATAACTAGCTATGTGACTAGTTATTATACCACATGCATGTCCTAAGCGGGGGATCAATTGACCATTTTTGATTACAATGATGCTGTCTGATAGCTGGTCCAAAGTCCCATTGGATTTACATACAGGCTACATACAGTCAGTTACTAGTTACTAGCTATCTAACTGGTTACTTGATCAGCTACATAACTAGTTATTTTAATATGTACGGGTGCTAATTAACCGCAAATAGTCAATTAAAATTAACCGCAAATAGTCCAATAACCGATTGCTTTTAAACAAAACTTCCTCCTACAACTCTCCAATATATAACTTATTATGGGTACAATAACTATTTTCTAAAGTGCAGCACAAAATAAAGGTTTAAAGTGACTACACTATAGGCTACTTTGAGACACAAAAGTGGCAATTAACTTCACGCTAGATTACATGGGATGCATAAGGTAACCAATTGTTTTCTCTCTGCACTACAAAGAGCACATACGTGTCAAATGATCCAAAATACAGTACGGGCTCGATTTGCGCAACCGAAAGGAAATCGAGGTTGTTGCGATATTCGAAATGTTGCAATAAGCAACCACTATATTCGATATTATTTTTTATTCTTTTTTAACAAAAAGTAATTAATTCATTTATTAAACAAAACAAAGTAAAAATAAATGGTGTAAATAAATATAATATTGTTACGTTTTAACCTTTTCAAAACGTTGGTTTATTTCCTTTAGATAAACCGGATACTGTTGATTGCAAATAAAAGCCGTTTAGTAGTTTGAAAATTGTAACAACTCTTTATTTATTTAAAATGTACAACAACAGAATTAAATAGTCACTCAATGTTTTATTTTATACACGTTTATAAATTCTCAGAAATACAGACACACTTTATAATGTACACGAATTCACTCGAAAAACACAGCACTCTTTAAGACACTCAGTTGATGTTTATTCGAAAAGCGTCTCTGATAAACTCACTAACGACTGCAACCTCTGCCATAAGTTATAGTACTGCCATCTGCACTCTAGATTGCTCTTTAACTGTCTAGAGCTTTCTAATACATACGCCATCTGTGGAGTACTTTCTACAATGTTCTTTAACTGAATATTCAAATATACGGTCGCAGCAAACAGCGTTGCCAACTTACGATCAATGGTCAACTGAAAGCTTTTATTCAATATTAATAATGCCCACAGATATGTTACAGTTTGCTATTACAGCACTGTTATTTGAAAGCATTCTGCTACTTTTAAATCAGCCGTTATAATCGTTACATTTGAATTCAAGTACAATTTCGTAACAATATGTACACGAATAAATAAAAAAATATTTTGATAAAAAACAACTGTGAATAAACAGCCAAAACTCTTTATGAGAGCAGTGTCGTCGTGAAAATATTTTTTAGGTGCCTATGATTTCGCAAGTAGTTTTGAATTACGCTTCTGATTAAAAAAACAACCAGAATAAATAGAGGAGAGAATAGAATAACTTCTGAATAATATTACATATGAAAAAATAAATAAAGTTGCAATTATCGCGTTTGTTTTTTGAAAAAAGTTGCAGTTATAAAGATTGTAATGTTAAAAATAGGCTGTTGCGCTAATCGGTCAGTTGCAATAATAGGTAGTTGCACAAATCGAGCCCGAACTGTATAACAATTGGAGTTATCCAAGTGAACGGATATTAGTGACAATTACTGTCTATAAGGGGGGAAATATTGACTACTTGCTCAACTACTGGGTATGTATTAATACCTAAGTTGTTTGGTTAGGAGGGCACCAAAAAATAAAATTCGAATTTAATTAATACAAATACAAACTGGAAAAATTTCATAAATCTTAAATGAAATGAAAGATAAATCCAAAAAAGTCGACTTTCAAATATACATCATATGATAAGAAACTTACATATTAGGTTTTGTTTAGGAATAAACCAGAGACAAATCTGGAGTATTTTGATTCAATTTATTCACGATTGATACTAGAAACTAGAAACATTTCATTTTAGAAATGATGTTTTAAAACATTTTATTTATATGTATTTGGAAGCAAACATTGTCATATTTATCTTGCTCCCAACAAATGGGGCCATCCTAATGTTGGTATGTCATTTCCTATACTCCACTTAAGGTGAATAGAGGAGATAGGAAATGTTTTCACAAGAGTTGATCTAATTTAAGAAAGCTGAATATAAAACAGAACATTTGGGCATTATAGTTAAGTTGATAGAGTGAGGTTTTTAGTTTTGATTCATGAGAAGAACTAGTTCGGTGTTTAATCCTATATCAAGACAATCTTTCAATTTAGCATCATTTCAATATCAGAAAATCTTTGATCGTTAAATACGAATATTGTCTATTTTAATGATTTGACTAGATATAAATCACAAATAGGTATGAAATTGAGGGCCAATTTTTACGAATTTATATAGCAACCTATGCGGGAAGTTTTGCTTTACTTCTTTAATTTAATTGCTCACCAAAGCTTATGGTGAATGGTTTACATCGGTTTCAGCTTGTGAGAAATGGTTTGTGCGGTTCAGAAGTGTTAATTTTTATACGGAATACAAAGATCGCCCAGGCCAGCCGAAAAAGTTTGAAGACCAAGAATTGGAGGCAATACTCCATGAAGATTGTTGTAAAACTCAACAAGAGCTTGCCAAATCATTGGGAGCTACTCAAGCAGGATTCATCTAAAAGCAAGGAAATTGGGTACCATACGAATTGAAGAGGAGAGACCTTGGAAGACATGTCTGATATTATGCTTGAACTCTATAAAAGAAAATCATTTTTGTATCGAATTCTTATTTAATGTATCCAAATATCCATGGCTCTAAGGTAATGCACTGTATTTGATGAGAGCAAAAGAGTCTTATCTATTATGAGCTGCTGAAATCTGACCACAATATCATAGTAAAACTGTATCGAATGCAACTGATTAGTTTTTCATTTGATGCGGCCAGATATGAAACCGTAATATTCCATCATGACAACGCTCGGCCACATGTTGCAATACCTGTTAAAAATTTATTTAGAATGAAGTGGTTGTGAAGTTTTGTTGCTCATTTATTGCAAACAGTTCAGAATTTTGATCTACTCTCTGATTTGTCATAAAGAACAAACATTGTGAACATATAAAATTAAAAAATAAAAACATCTTCATAATCAAAATCGAAAAAAAAACTTTAAAAATTTAATTTTTTTACATTTTTTCCCCTGTTTAGGTCCATAGGTAGCAAACCGTTCAAAATTCAAGGAAACAATCAACTACAAAAATGTACCTAAGATATCAATAAACAACTTTCTAGAACATATGAACTTCCTGGAATGATTCTTAACACTGTTTAGGTAGCTCAATAAAAGTTAGTAAGCAAAAACTACAGGAATTTAGTGCATACTTTTAGGCAGCCTAAAAAAATTTATTTCGAATTCTTTAATTTTTTTTTCGATTTTGATCTAGAAGATGAAGTTTTTTAGATTTTATATGTTCACAATTTTTGTTCTTTATGACAAGGTCTACAACTTTGCCTCAGAGTGTAAATCAAAATTCCAAACTGTTTGCAAGATATGAGCCTGAGAAAATTATCACTTTTTTCCAAAAATGACACCGTGTCTCCCAGTTTTGCCCAAAGTCATGAAAAGTCATTCTATGTGCCCCAAATCTTTTGGGGCCCATAGAAAAAAATTCATGACTTTGGGCAAAACTGGGAGACACGGGTATTGTTTTTGGTCTTTTATCATGTGCTGGTGTCCATATATGGTTATATTTCCAAGATAAATTTATATTGTGCAAATGTTTTAAAATAAATGCTACAAAGGTGAAAAAATCCCCCATTTTTAAGTTTTACTAATACATAGTCGGATGGCTAACGTTACTCTATTCTAATCATTTGTACTATTATTCATCTCATCTTAACCTCTAGTTAATAATCGTAAAAGTTTATTTTTGTTGTTTCTGTTGTTTTTTGGGAAACCCTTTCTTTTAAACTTCATCATTAATATTTATTAAAAACTTAAATTTTAATGATACAATTTCAAATTATACTCAAATGTATAAATTAATCATTAGTTATCACACAATTTAAGCAATTTTTTTAAAAAGAGAACATTAAATATTTCTTCTTTGCCCAGGATGGGGAGGATTGCTTAATTAATAGACTTAAACAGAATTTATGAGAAGTGTAACATACCTTAAGATTTCCTATTAATTATGCAATGGCCTCAAGCAGTTATGTTGTTATTTCTGTAAGAAAGGAGAGGATTATAAATAAAAATAGGTACGTAAATATATATTTTTTAATGGTATATTTTAAATACAATTTGTTTTGCAGGAGTTTATAAATGTAATGTCTGAAATAAAAGGATAGCATCAAAAGTTAAGTAATGCTATTAGTGATTGATAGACTTGGGTAGTTCACGAATGAACTAGTTCAATTAAACGATTCACTTGATTGAGCCAAATGAACAAGTTCAAATTTGACTACTAGCTGAATTAGTCAAATAATCAGGTATATGATGGAAATCTATTGAAAAAGAATTGTTTTTAACCCAATGGCTTATTATTTTCTAGAAGAATAAAGCCCAGGTGACAAATAGCAAATAATTTTAAGGAATTTAGGCAAGAAATCATAGAATAACTACATAAAACGAATGGAGAGAGAAATGTCAATGAAAAACAAGTAAGAGTGCTATATTCGGCTGTGCCGAATCTTATATACCCTTCACCAAATTATACTTCAAAATTTTAAATATTTTTAGGTAAACGAAATTTAATTTTTTTCCAGTTGTTTTTTTAATTTTTTGTAAAATTTTTTTTTCAATTTTTATTTTAATTTTTTTTTAAATTTTAAAAATTTTTTTTTGTTTTTTAAATTTTTTTTTTGAAAAAAAAAATTCGGTTTAAAATTTTGTTTTCCGATTTTGACCCATTGTAGGTCCATCTTACTATGGTCTTATATACGTCGTTGCAAATGTCTTTGAAATATCTATCATTAGATATCCATATTGTCTTTATTAAAGTCTTAGTAATCCAGATATAGGTAAAAAATAGGTAAAAAATCGAGGTTGTCTTGGTTTTTTCCTCATATCTCAGCCATTTGTGGACCGATTTTGCTGCATAATTCTGCATAATTCTCGAAAGCATGTCTGACAGAATTATTGAAGATTTGGATCCCGAAGATATCTGGGGTCTTCAGAAAATTGATTTCAACAGACAGACAGACGGACAGACAGACAGAAGGACATGGCTTAATCGACTCCGCTATCTATAAGGATCCAGAATATACTTATATACTTTATAGGGTCGGAAATGAAAAATGTAGAAATTACAAACGGAATGACAAACTTATATATACCCTTCTCACGAAGGTGAAGGGTATAAAAAAAACAAAAGTTTTGACTCTCATTAACATGAAATTTTGAACAATGCCCAAAATAAAAAATCAATTTTCGTCTTCAAACCGTTTCATTTTCAAAATTTGTTTTCCATCATCTACCTGAATAGTTTGAATTCATTCATATCTCTACTCAACTCGAGCCCTTAGCGTCAAATTATCGTAAGCGACAAAACTCAAATTTTACAGGAGAAGGTTTTATTTGATTATTTTGAAACTTATACATACATAGAATTAAAAATGTTATGATGCGATATAATATAATTTCGTTCAAGCTATTTGTCTATTTTTCAAAAATATTTATAACTTTTGACAATTAAAAATTCATGGAATACTTTTTATTGAAAAATATGACAAAAATTTTTTTTATTGAATTTTTGCATAGATAAAAATTTTTCGAATTGAAATTAAATTTTTATTTATAATTAGTTTTTAATGAAATTTCACAGTTATGTAGATTTTTCTATTTAAAATGGAAAAATAAAAACGAATTTTGAAATTTATTATCAGCAATCCAGCAATTCCCAAAAAAGTGTTGAAAAATTCCAAAAATGGTAATTTTTTGTTTTTTTGGCTATAATATCCATACCAAAGACGGGGTTATCGGGACCCTTCACAAAATAATTAGAAACATATTGAGCCACCTATAATCGGTTACTATATTTTGATATCGAATACGCGATTTGAGAATTTTTGCCCTAAAGTTTTATTTTACATAAAAAATAGGTGTTTTTTGAAAGGACCTGGTTCCCTTGGTAACAACAATTTTGAAATTAGTTTTCCTTTAAAATATTTTATGAAAATTTAGCTTTCAGAAAGTAGAAATTCCTTATACATCCTCTTAGAAATTTTTTCCGATAACTTAAAAAGAAAAAAAGTTCTTTTTTCCCAAAAAATAGCGAGAAATTGCTTTCATTATTTTTAAACAGTTCTTTTTCCATTTTATACATACATGTGTTGTTAGTCCAACAAAAGAAAACTGGAGAAAATCGGGAAAATTTGGATACGCTGTTATCAAAAAACTGGAGTAGGGTGTATAAAAATTTTGAAAATTTAATTTTCAAATGCGAATATCTCGTAAGCTATAAGAGATAATTGATAGCTACGATGAGGTTTTTTGTAGTGTTCGATGAGAAGATTTTTGAAATCGGAACTCAAACCAAGAAATAATATGTAACATACCCAAGTGTCCTACTTTGAGGGCCCTTGGTCGCGCCCCTGGTGGGCCCATGAGGTCCACGTTCAAAACTTAAACTCGACAACACTTCTTCTTTGCGCATGTGAAATTTCAATCAAACCAATCTAACCATTTGGAAGTTACAGATTTATTTCCCTCTTTTTTTTTCTATACCACTGTGTGTCGCTTACGATAAAATTTGTTTACTGTAAAATATAAACATTGACTTACGATAAAATCTTACCCCCTATATTTTTGATATTATTAACAATTTTTATATTCTGAGAACGTTAAAACATCAGTCGGTCCATAAAATTTTAATTTCTGCAATAAAACAAAAAAATTTTAAAAATGTTGCTTACTATAATTTGGCGCTAAGGGCTCGAACTCTTCCCCTATTGCTATTTCTAATATTAAACACAATTCTTTGCCATAGGTTCCACTTAGTACCCAACTAAAAGAGTGAGAAAGAGAGAGATAGAAAAGTAGTAAAACAAGTTCAGCAAAAATAGTGTTTTACTTTTGGAATTAGTTCACTTAATTCACATGAACTATTAATTTCCTATTGGGGTCAAACAATATAGGAAGTTTTAATATTTGTAAAGGGGAGTAAGTATTAATATGATTGATGCCAATACACACAATACACAACTTGGATAAATTGATGCATGCAAATGCATGAAATGTATGCGGTGATGCTGTGGCATGGCTTGTATTTAATGCCACGTAAATTGTGTGTGAAAAACGAGCTATTATAAATAAAATTCAATATTCCAATTAAAACGCTAAAAAAAACGAAGAGAGGAGAAAAATACACAAATAAACAAAACCACTAAAGGCTGGCGCTGTATAGTATTATACAACATTAATGAAATTAAAAATAAAGAAAAAAAAAAACTTAAATGCTGTTTGTGTATTAAGGTTTAACTCCATCTGGGAGAGTAGAAAAATATTGATGTAAAATTGGATTAAGAAAAATATTGATGAAAATTGGATTAAGAAATTTTTTGATTTTTCATTTGCGATCTGGATCCTTATACTGTCTGTCTGAAACTTCAATAAAATCGCGAGTTTTTCAAAATTTAAAAGAATAAAAAAGTTTTCCAAAAAAAATTGGAAGACCCATGGTTAACAACTTTTTCTATTGGGTGTATGACTTAAAAATGCGGAATTTGCAATAGATGGAGTTTCATTTTAAAGGATGCATATCTGTTATTTGTACTCACTTAGTTATTGAACTTTATAGTGAAAACAACAAAGTTTTTTGTCGAATTTTGTACCAACAAAGCGTCATATGCGGGAAGTTTTGCTTTAATTATTTTATTTGAAAAAAAAAGTGCCGCCAAAGCACACCGATTGCTCACTGAAGCTTATGGTGAATGTGTTTGATCGGTTTCAACGAGCGAGAGATGGTTTGTGTGGTTTGGAAGTGGTGATTTTGACACGAACGACAAAGATAATCCAGGCCAGCCATGCAAGATTGGAGGCATTACTCCATGAAGATTTTTGTCAAACTCAAAAAAAGCTTGCAAAATCATGGGGAGCTACTCAAGCAGCAATTCCAAACGTTTGCAAGCAGCAGGATTCATCCAAATGCTGGGAAATTGGGTTCCATACGAATTGAAGCCGAGTGACCTTGAAAGACGATTTTGTATGTCTTAAATGCTGCTTGATCGCTAAAAACGAAAATCATTTTTGCTCCGAATCATTATTTGCGATGAAAAATGGATCCAATGGCGCTAAGGTAATGCTCTCTATTTGTTGGGAGCAAAAGGGTCCTATCTATTATGAGCTGCTGAAATCTTATAGGAACTGATTCGTTTGAAGCGAGCATTGGCCGAAAAACGCCCAAAATATGCGGCCAGACATGAAACCGTAATATTCCATCATGACAACGCTCGGCCACATGTTGCAATATCTTTTAAAAACTATTTAGAACTAGTTGACCGCCCGGCTTTGCACTGTAGCATTTACTAATGTTAGTTCTTCAAGTTTCTCCAACCCGCATACTCATGGCTTTTCATATTTATTTGCAAATAAAATATCTAAATTTGTACTGCATACTTTAGGGAGCTTTATTTATTACATTTGTTTTACCCGAAATTTTTGAAATTTTTTCTAAACAAACCATCTCCTGAAAATTTCGAATCGAATAAAAAACAAGTAAGAAAGTATGGTCGGCCAAGCCCGACCATATAATACCCTACACCAAGTAAATGAGTAAAAAAATTTTTCTTTTAAAATTTCAATAATTTATATTTTTGAGTGATTTTCGGAAGTGGGCCTTATATGGGAGCTATGACCAATTATAGACCGATCACCATAAAATTAGGCTGTGTGATTTATGTCTATATTAAAGTTAACTATGTTGAATTTTGTGTGTATACCAAAATTTTTAAGCGATTTATGCACGTTAAAGTGATTTTCGGAAGCGGGTCTATATGGGAGCTATGACTAATTATGGACCGATCGTAACAAAATTTAGTGACATGAATTTTGTATATATAAAACTTATTTGGAGCGAAATTTGTGTAGATACATAGATAAATTAAACATTTATGACCGATAAAGTCCAATTTCGAGGGGACATTTGTATGGGGGCTAGGTGAAATAATGGACCGATTTCAGCCAGTTTCAATAGGCTTGGTCCTTGGGCCGAAAAAGTAATATGTACCAAATTTGATCGAAATATCTTCAAAATTGCGACCTGTACTCTGCGCACAAGGTTTACATGGACAGCCAGCCAGCCAGCCAGCCAACCAGACGGACGGACGGTATGGACGCTTTATAGTCCATACCCCGTCCGACAACTATTTGTTTCGCTCAATGCAGAATGCTCTCTCTTTGGGATACGCTTCACTTCAGAACAGAGTATCTAAAATTGGATTGATTTGATTTTGTCCTCAAAAGAAAAGGAATCCATATGTTGTCAGAAACATGGGAAAATGTCCTAGTTAAAATGGCTAATACTTTGAATATTTGTTTCGCTCGACGCAGAATGCTCTCTCTGGGATAAGCTTCACTTCAGAACAGAGTATCTGAAATTGGCTTGTCCTCAAAAGGAATCCATATGTTGCTAGAAACATGGGGAAAGGTCATAGCTAACTTTGGCCAATACTTTGAATAAATTTATATTGTACAAATGTTTTCAAAATAAAAGCTAAAAATTTGAAAATTTTCCACATTTTTAAGTCATACACCCAATAGAATTCAAGATTGTTGAACAGAGTTAGACGAATTGTTTCTCTACAATTTATGTTAATATTGATCTCACTTTATAATTATGAAGAAATAATGGGTGTGCCAAAATTCACCCTAGATTTTAATTTGCGGTTGCAAACCAAAAAAAAAAGCAGTTTGTCAGCTGACAGTTTTGGATTAGTAACAAGTAAGAGAGCTATATTCGGCTGTGCCGAATCTTATATACCCTTCAACAAATTATACTTCAAAATAAAAAAATTAAATATTTTTAGGTGAACAAAATTATTTTTTTCAGTTTTTTAATTTTTTGGAACAAACATTTTTTTAATTGTTTTTTTTTAAATTTTTTAAATAAAAATATAAATTTTTTTTTAAATTTATAATTTTTTTTTTAAATTTAAAAAAAAAATTTTTGGTGAAAAAAAAAATTCGGGTTAAAAAATATTTTTTCCGATTTTGACCCATTGTAGGTCCAACTTATATGTCGTTGCAAGGGTCTTTGAAATATCTATCATTAGATATCCATATTGTCTAGCAAACTTCTCGAAAGCATGTCTGACAGAATTATTGATGATTTGGATTCCGAAGGTATCAAGGGTCTTCAGAAAATTGATTTCAACAAACAGTCGGACAGATATACAGACAGACGGACATGGCTTAATCGACTCCGCTATCTATAAGGATCCAGAATATATATACTTTATAGGGTCGGAAATGAAAAATGTAGCAATTACAAACGGAATGACAAACTTATATATACCCTTCTCACGAAGGTGAAGGGTATACAAATGGAGCATTACACGAAAGATCAAAGAGTTTTCATTGTTGGACAATATTTCAAATATAGTGAAATTTAATTCGAAAAATTCGTAAAAAATATGAATTATTTTGAGGCTTAAAATACATATAATTTCGTGTTTGAGAGAGCAACCTAACGCCTTAATAACCTGACTGTACAGGGCAACATTACGATACAAGGCAAATTATTAATTTTACACTTTGATGACATGCAAACACACGAATACTCAGACATACTCCCCATACAATTGTGTGTATATATTTAAAAAACATACATACATAAATATCAACATAAATGCATTTTACACATGTTTGCTTTAACCAAGTAAAACTTTTTTGCAGACAGAACTCTAAAGTATTGAATTATTTGAAAAGAAAGAGCCATTGACCATAATCCAAATTCTCAAAAGAATATAATTTAAATCAGTGATCGACACTTATATTCAACAGAGATCGAACGCGATCGATTATCTAGCTGTACATAAGGGAAATAAATGGGAGATGGTGCATCAGAAATATAATCAGATGCACTATTACAATACTGTTACGAAATTGCACTATCAATTTGAATTTAAGGACCTGTAACAACTGCTTGCAACATTCATCATGGTTATAAAGATTTCCATCAGTAGTAACTTCTACTTATCAACAATGTTGATAACACGCAATTATTAATGTTGCAATGTGGCGCCCGTAGAACAAATGAGGTTGCAAAAATCAAAATTTCGTGTGTCCCAAAAAATATTGAATAAACCTCGTTTACATTAAATTGTTCAACGATTTCAAAAATTCTACAATCAGATTTTTGGTTCAGAAGTTATAGCCCTTCAAAATTGACTGATTTTCTGTTTTCAAAAAAACAGAAAATTTTTAGGTAATTTGGTCCGCAATATATCGAAAACTATATAACGGATCATCATTATTTTTAATTCTTTTGATAGATATATTTATTAAGAAAAGAATAAACAAAAATTGTACTGTTTGCTTTGTAGTTGTCCAGGTAAATCGATATTTACCAACTATACATTTTTTCAATATTTCTCAACTTTGAAGGAAAATAAAAGACTATCACTATTTCTATATTTGCCATATTTTCAAAATAAGTTCTTTGATTATTCCTTTACCTAATGTAAAAATTCCCAGCTGTCCGTTCTTGCTCCATTTTTTGCTAGAGGTAAAATTTGGAAAAAAGACGATATTTACCAACTATACATTTATACCCTACACCACCATAGTGGGGAGGGTATAATGCGTTTGTGCAGATGTTTGTAACGCCCAAAAATATTGGTCTAACACCCACCGATCGAATCACTTTCTGAGTCGATTTTGGTACATATAATTTTTTCGGCCCGATTCAGCTTATTGAAATTCGCTGAAATCGGTTCATTATTTCACCTAGCCCCATACAAATGTCCTCCCGAAATTGGACTTTATCGGTCATAAATGTTTAATTTATATATGTATCTCCACAAATTCCGCTCCAAATAAGTTTTATATATACAAAATTCATGTCACCAAATTTTGTTACGATCGGTCCATAATTAGTCATAGCTCCCATATAGACCCGCTTCCGAAAATCACTTTAACGTGCATAAATCTCTTAAAAATGTTGGTATACACACAAAATTCAACATAATTAACTTTCATATAAACATAAATCACACGACCTAATTTCAAGGTGAAGGGTGCATAATTGGTCATAGCTCCCATATAAGGCCCACTTCCGAAAATCACTCAAAAATATAAATTATTGAAATTTTAAAATTAAAATGTTTTTGCTCTTTTACTTAGTGTAGGGTAGTATATGGTCGGGCTTGACCGACCATTTTTGCTAGAGGTAACATTTTGGAAAGAGACATGGTTTCAAAAATGATATATGACCGTGAAAAACCAACCAAATTTTTTTTTTTTCAAAAAATTTTGTTTTTTTATCTTTTCTGGAATAATTTTAAATCGTGAAAGCCTTTAAAAAGAAACATAAAAAATTAAAAAATTTTAAAAAATATTTTATTTTACTTATATTGATTTTTCCACAAATTTCAACTTTGCTAACCCATAAGTAGGCACCTGAAAGGCGTAGAACCATTCTCAAACATTCATTTCATAGGCTGATCAATTATCTATCATATGCCTTTTAAATTTTTTGATTATCTTATTTGGTTCAAAAAACTCAAATGGCGCCAAAGCTGTTAAATTAGCAGCTTTGGCGCCATTTGAGTTTTTTCGTTGCAAAAATCATAACGCCTCTTGAAATAGAACATTCCAGTTTTGTCCGGTGAGATAATTCATGAAACTACTAGAAGATGACACTGTGTATATAAATAGTAGCAGTTACTGCATTACCAGTGTATTCTTGTACATTATAAACTGTGTATTTTTAAAGTGTGTGTATTAAAAGAGAGTGACTATTGTTCTGTAAATTTAAATAAATAAAGAGTGGTTACAATTTAAACGACTAAACTATTTTAAAGAAATATTATTTAAAAGAAATAAACCACCGTTTCTAAAAGGTAAAAATGTAACAATACATATACTAATGTTTCATATTCTTTTTGTGCCGACCACTGATTTAAATAATATGTCTAGAAGAATGCTGATGATGGAGCAATACATTGTGCTGCTGCCTTATTCTTCTCTTAAATATCAGATATGTTTATCTATTGTTTCCTATAACTGCTTAATTATACCCTTCACCTTCGTGAGAAGGGTATATATAAGTTTGTCATTCCGTTTGTAATTTCCACAATATAATTTTCCGGCCCTATAAAATATATATATTCTGGATCCTTATAGATAGCGGAGACGATTAAGCAATGTCCGCCTGTCTGTCTGTCTGTCTGTCTGTCTGTCTGTCTGTTGAAATCAATTTTCTGAAGATATCTTCGGGATCCAAATCTTCAATAATTCTTTCAGACATGCTTTCGAGAAGCTTCCAATTTAAAATCAGCAAAATCGGTCCGATCAGCAAATGGGGAAACAACCAGGACAACCTCGATTTTTTACCTATATCTGGATTACTAAGTCATTAATATAGACAAAATGGATATCTAATGATAGATATTTCAAAGACCTCTGCAACGACGTATATTAGACCATAGAAAGTTGTACCTACAATTGGTAAAAATCGGTAAACAAATATTTTTTTAACCGAATTTTTTTTTACCAAAAAATTTTTTTTTTAAAAATTTAAAAAAAATAAATTTTAAAATAATTCGAAACTATTTTTTTCCAAAAAAAGAAAAAAACAACTTTGGAAAACAAATAAATTTTGTTTACCTAAAACTATTTTGAAGTATAATTTGGGGAAGGGTATATAAGATTCAGCACAGTCGAATATAGCTCTCTTACTTGTTTTATTTTAACTTATCAATTCATTGCTTTATAATTCTGTTTTCATTTAGTTCAAAAAAAAACAAGGAAAACGTATTAAAGCTTGTAGTTTTTGCTGATAATACATGATATTTGTGTGTAGCAGTAAATGTTAACGCATGCATTACAAAGTTGACATACAATACGACTGTTATTAAATACAGCTCTGAGCATTTTACAAAATCCAAAAAAAAAAATAATAAAAAAAAAGAAAATCATAATCATAATCAGCTGCTGCAGTAGCAGCAGCCACAGCCACATCAGCGAATAGTGCTAAAATATGAATAAATGCATGAAAATTAATGCTTTACTTGGCTTATAATTTCAATTAACCATTATAATATTTTTTTAATACAAATACCTCTTTAAAGATTATGTGCATAAATGTACGAATGCGGTTGCTGTTTCAGGTTTTTTTTGTTGAGATTTATAAATGTGGCATAATTTCTTTTCCCAATTACTCGGTTATTTGCCAATACTAATGAGAAATTGTAGGTTTTTCAAGTGGTTTTAAATATATGCCTATTTAGCATTTATTTTCCCAAAAATCAATATTTATTACTACGAGTATTATTATTGTTCACAGTGAATTTTTATAGTTTTGGGCTGCTAGGTGTTATATGGAGAAAATTTGCATAAAAATAAATTTGAATTTTTATAGAAAAACAGTATTTCGAAAAAACTATATACAAATAATTCATTTGTTATGGTAGTTACAGTTGCTAAATACTTTATTTTTTTATTTTTTTTAATAAATTAAAATGTATTTTTTTTAAGAAAAAATAAAAAAAAATATTTTATATCTCTGTTCGAAATTACATTGTAATTTATGTCAACTTTGTATATATGAATGTATGTAAATATTAGAACGGCTCATATAAATATAGTTAGTCTTATCCCATTTGATCTACACGAAGTTTATGCCATTTTGGAACTTGTGAGGTTTGTTTACATCAGAATCAGCAACCGAAATTATGGGATTTATCATACAAAATTATTATAAACAAGGAAGAGAGATCTTCACCAAATTATGCTTTAAAATTATTGTTTTAATTTTTTTAAACTAAATTACATTTTTTTATTACTGTTTTTATACCCTACACCACCATAGTGGGGAGGGTATAATGCGTTTGTGCAGATGTTTGTAAAGCCCAAAAATATTAGTCTAACACCCACCTTAAAGTATACCGATCGACTTAGAATCACTTTCTGAGTCGATTAAACGATGTCCGTCCGTCTGGTCGGCTGGCAGAGTACAGGTCGCAATTTTTAAGATATTTCGATCAAATTTGGAAACTGGCTGATTGAAACTGGCTGAAATCGGTCCATTATTTCCGTCCGTCCGTCTGGTCGGCTGGCTGGCTGTCCATGTAAACCTTGTGCGCAGAGTACAGGTCGCAATTTTGAAGATATTTCGATGAAATTTGGTACATATTATTTTTTCGGCTCAAGGCTATTGAAACTGGCTGAAATCGGTCCATTATTTCACCTAGCCCCCATACAAATGTCCTCCCGAAATTGGACTTTATCGGTCATAAATGTTTAATTTATACATGTATCTCCACAAATTCCGCTCCAAATAAGTTTTATATAAACAAAATTCATGTCACAAAATTTTGTTACGATCGGTCCATAATTAGTCATAGCTCCCATATAGACCCGCTTCCGAAAATCACTTTAGCGTGCATAAATCGCTTAAATATGTTGGTATACACACACAATTCAAGATAGTTAACTTTAATATAGACATAAATCAAACTACCTAATTTCATGGTGATTGGTCATAGACCCCATATAAGGCCCACTTCCGAAAATCACTCAAAAATTTAAATTATTGAAATTTTAAAAGAAAAATGTTTTTGCTCTTTTACTTTGTGTAGGGTATTATATGGTCGGGCTTGACGACCATACTTCCATACTTGTTTTTTAATATTTTTTTCCAATTTTTTTTTTATATTTCTTTTTTTTAAGTATTTAATTTATTTTTTTTGGAAAAATAATTTATGACAAACGATGTTTTTTGATGAAAAAAAATTCGGGTTCAAAAATTGTTTCCCGATTTTGACCCATTGTAGGTCCAACTTACTATAGCCGTATATACATCGTTGCACTTTGAAATGTCTAACATTAGATATCCATATTGTCAATATTAATGACTTAGTAATCCAGATGTAGATAAAAAATAGGCCAAAAATCGAGGTTGTCCCGGTTTTTTACTTATATCTCAGACATTTGTGGGCCGATTTTGTCGATTTTAAATAACAACCGAGACGTAAGAATTCCCAATATATTCATGTATGAATCATGTATGTAAGTTATTTAAGGGCTACGGAAAGTTGATTTCGACATCGCTATCTTCGCTATTTGTGAGGTCGCAAATGAAAAACGTAGAAATTACAAACGGAATGACACACTTATCACTTATCACATGGTCATTTATAGACAAATTTGAAGTAATTGAAAAATTTAGTCTTCTAAAAACAATCCGTTCAAATGTCAATATCGAAACAGAGCGTGAGAGTGTTCGTGAAAGTCTTATCTAAACTTCAGGAACATCAAGAATTTCCTAGTGATTATGCGCAACGAAGAGAGTTCATTGAATGGATTATTGAACATCATTAAGTGGATGATTATTTTCAAGCAAAAACATCCTAAGCAATGAAGCAGCGTTTCACCTTGATGGCTTTGTTAATAGTCAAAATTTTCTAATTTATGGTTCAGTTTTTTGTGTGAATTTTAGACTGGAGGCATTATTTGACCTTAAAGTATATGAAATTATATAAGAATATGAAATTTTTAATTATACTTCACTTTTAATTATACAGTGTATAAAATACAAAATAAATGAAAGGGATGATGGAACATACAATTTACTACTTTGTGGTTCAGATTTTTGTAGCGAATTTTGGACTGGAGGCATTATTTGATCTTAAAGATTAGTGAAAGAATATGAAGTTTTTAATTATACTTCACTTCTAATTATACAGTGTATAAAATATAAAATAAATGAAAGGGATGATGGAAAATGAAATTTTTTGTATTTTTTGAGCCGGTCTAATAGTCATGCCTGCATCTTTATTTACATTTTTATATTGAAACGCTGGGTTTTACAACACTCAGTTAAGAAAATTTTGTATTGACAAAAGTTTTATTTGCTACTGAAAAAATATGAAGAAATATAAAAATGCTACTTTCTATCCGCGGTCCAGTAAGTGGAAAAAAATTAATGAATTCTTAACATTTTATTATCCTGTTTCAATTTTTTTATAGAGTTTTAGTAGGTTTATTTTTAGTGCAAACGTTAGGTTTTGTCGTTTTCTTGTTTCCAATATTTTAACAATAAACATGGGATCCAGAACGCTACAAAAAATAGAACTGGTTTTTGTCTACATCTGGAAAAATGTAAAAATCTACGAATTGAAACATAATTATGGTTTAATTTTGGAGTAATATGGTTTTCTGTTGAAATATTTTCATTCTTTTTTTTTTTACAAATTTTAGTATTATTTCGAACGCGACATATTTTCGTGTCAAATTAGTTCCAGAAATTTAAACAAAAGATTCGTATATGTACATACATATGTATATTATTTATTTATTGTTTATTGGTTCGTCATAATTTTTGAATAGTGCTCCAATAATTTTAACTATTTAACTTAACACAAATGCTTTTCCAAATGTTTGCAGATAGAAACCTTAAATATGTATTTGCCTTTGACTAATGATAGACACACGATTGCGAAAATCAAAATGTTTTGTATTATTATACGATAGCAGATACTGATAAAAAATGATGGTTTAAGTACATGAACGCGACATAGGCCAAACAAAACATAGGTTGGTATTTAAAATTGAGAAATACGGTCAAGAAATGGCTGAGATATAGACAGTGACTTTCTCGATTTTTTCATCTATTTATTGGGTGTATGACTTAAAAATGCGGACTTTTTCATATTTTTAGCATTTATTTTGAAACATCTGTACAATATAAATTTATTCAATGTATTGGCCTTTGTTAGCTATGAACTTTTCCCATCTTTCTTGCAACGAAGCAAAAGAGCTTCTCATCTTTTGAGGCCAAAAACGAATCAAGCCAATTTCGGGTACTCTGTTCCAAAGTGAAGCGTATCCCAGAGAGAACGTTCTGCTCAAAACAAATAATAGTCGGACGGGGCACTGTCTGGACTATAAAGCGGGATAGGCAAAACTTCTCAACCACTTCATTCAAAATACTTTTTAACCGGTCGAGCGTTGCCATGATGGAATATTTTACACTCCTTGATCGGGGAGGAGTGGGTGTGAGTTTGGTGGGTTCGATCGTAAAAAAAAAGATTCGGCTGGTTGGACGGGCTTTTCTTACGCTTCGGTTTATAGTAATGGATAAGTTTTTCATTGCAAGTAACGATTCGGTGCAAAATTTATTTTCTTTTATAGCGTTCAAGCAGCATTGCTCTCGGCTTCAATTCGTATGGTACCCAATTTGTCTGCTTTTGGATGAATCCTTCAGCTTGCAAACATTTTGAAATTGCTGCTTAAGTAGCTCCCAATGATTTTGCAAGACCTTGTTGTGTTTGACAACAATCTTCAGAGCATGCAATTCTGGGTCTTCAAACTTTTTTGGCTGGCCTGGTAGACCTTTGTCTGCCGTGTCAAAATCACCACTACTGAACCGAACAAACCATCTTTCGCGTGATCAAACCGATGGAACACAGTCACCATAAGCTTTCGTGAGCAATCAGCAGCACTTTTTTTCAAATTAAAGAAATAAAACATAAATAAATGACAGATATGTACCTCTATTGTAAATCCCGCATTTTTATGTCATACACCCAATATTTTTTAGCCGAATTTCTTCACCAACATTTTTTTTATCATCAAAATGGTTTTTATCAATAAATTTTTCATCCAACATTATTTTCACCAACTTTTTTGTCTCTCACATTTTTAAAATTTTTTTTTTCACCAACTTTTTTTTATCGAATTGTTTTTAATATTTATCTTAAAGTATACTTTGGTGAAGGTTATATAAGATTTGTCATAACAGAATATAGCTCTCTTACTGGTTTTATTTCAGAAAGTGTTTCCATAATCCATCCAATTCCAATTCAAGCGGGGTCAACAATGTTGGTGCACTCTAGTGTGCAATCATGATATACACAGAGAAAACAGATTCGTGATAGCAACCGAATTTGTTGCCAATCGAATGATTCTACCTTAGTGACCGAATTTTACAGTTGTGGCTACCAAATTTTAGAAGGGGTAACAAAAGTTTGGTTGCTTCAAGCGAAATTCTTCTTTGTCAACTGAATTTCTGTTGATAGAACCGAAAAATTCTATGTGTTCAACCTCCTGCACTAAAAAGTTGTGGATACATTTTTTTCAACAATGAAATGTTGGTTGTCTGTACCCCAAATGAAATCAAGGTGAGAATGTGCTTCAACGCTTAGGATGATTTTGATCGAGGTGTGGTCGCCAAATTTGAATTATTTTTCAAATATTTGTTGAACAATACAATTCCGTAGTTCTCTCTTATAATGCTCCACTTTTACTAGTCCTGAACTGTCAGCTGTCAAACTAATTTTTTGGTTGGCAACACTTTACTGTACAAATGGCGGCAAATACAAAACTTGAATGATTTTTGGGGCACCTTTTTCAGTTTCATATTTTAAGAGTTTAATACATTATTAGTAAAAAGAAATAAAATAATGAATGAATTAAGCTAACTACAGAACTGAAATAGTAAGGTTTCTTTTAACTAGTTCCATTTGAAACTGGCATTGTATAAAACTTCTATATTTTACAATTTATTTAATGTTTTGTTACCCTGTTTTTTTTCTCTATTATTTTCTATATTTTTGTGCTATTTTTACATTAAAAAAACATACAGGAACAAATTCATAGAAGCAACAACATATTTATGCTCTATTTTATTTATATATATTTTTTTTATACACACTGCATGCATATAGTTTTAACTAACCAGAGTTGAAGATTGTAGTTGAAGCAGTAAAAGTTGTTGCAATCTCATTGCTATTTCTGCATATTCATAAACATTCACACATTCGTGCAAGTAAGAGTATTTTAATGCAGCAAACATTTAGGTTGGATGTCAAATTGAAATTGATTTAAAAAAAACTTCTTAAATAGGAAACGTTTGTGAAATAATTCAATAAATAGGAGTGTCTTTAAAAGACATCTACGAAATTTCAACAATATTCGTCTATCTACTATCTTTATATATATAAATGAAATCGTATGAAATCGTAATGCCATCACGTGAGAACGGCTGGAGCGATTTGGCTGATTTTTTTTATTCGATTCCAAATTTTCAAAATTCAAAAATTCCGGGTAAAACTCGGAAAAAAAATTTTTTGAGTCCAGTCAACTATAATAAAAAGGCTCCCTAAAGTATGCAGTACAAATTTAGATATTTTATTTGCAAATAAATAAGAACAGGCAGGTGTATGTGGGTTGGAGAAACTTGAAGAACTAACATCAGTAAATGCTACCGGGCGAAGCCGGGGCGGTCATCTAGTTTTTAATAAAATCCAAGCCACCTTTTAATGGTATATCTCCATGAATAATATTCAGTCATGACTTAACTACTTCTAGGTCTAGGACAGTATGTAAAAGTTAGTACAATGTTAAACAGTAATGACTGAATCTTACCTATGCTGGGGAAATACCTACTTTATTATTACTTCGTTTTTATAGATTTCTTAAAAAATATATTAAAAGCGATTTTCAAAATTAGTTTATTGGATGTTTGTTGGGTTACTACTGTATGTAATGTATGTATGTTTGTTTATTTGTTTTTGTATGGATATGTCAGTAAGTGTTTTGTGTTCTAACTTCCATTTCAATAAATCACTACAAGGCGACAGTTTGTTGACTGTTATTGCCTCGAAATGAAAATATTATGTTGCATATTCCTACAGATATTAATGTATGTATGTGTGTTTGTTTGTGTGCATGTGCCTGCATTGTTACAACAGCAGCAACAGTAGTAGCAGCATCCATCCGGTGGCACTGCTAGAGGAGCTGCTGTGTTGTAAAAGTAGCTTTAAAGTAATTGTATGTATGCATACCGACATGCATGAGTCGAAACATTCTTCTTCCAACACTTTGCAAAGTATCTACAACCAAAAAATACATTTATTATTAAACTGTTAACATTTTTTCCCTTTCGGTATTTGTTTTTCTCATGTTTTTTTTTTTGCAATAGTTCTCGTATTTCTGTAGTGTGTATTTGTTTTTAGAAATTCCTTTAGAATACCCTACTTACTTACTTTTAAAAACATGGTGAAGAAATCGTTTTACATCGAAAATAACTCGTCCACATATCCAAGTATTAAAAATTTAAATTAATTTTTTTGAAACAAGTAAGAGATCTACATTTGGCTGTGACAATTCTTATAAAGGGTCTTCTATTAAGCGCTTCCTATCTTTAAATTTGAATAACACAAAGAGTGTTTGAAAGGCCGAAATGTTCAATTTTCCATGACTTTGGAGCATAAATCTGGCTGAATTTGACCGATGGCATAGGTTATGTTGGCTTTGAGGTAAGCTATAGTTTGTGGCTTATTCGCATATACACTCGACTTAAGAAAACCCCACAAGAAAAAGTCTAACGTTGTCAAATCTCACGATCTCGGGGTCCAGTTCACATCATCTCCACATGAGATCACCATGCCCTCATCTGCTCGTGCAGAATGTCAAATGGGGCATGCACCGTCCTGTTGAAACCACATGTCGTTGGTGTCCATATCATCCAACTCAGGCCAAAAGAAGTTGGTAATTGTCGACCTATAGCGCTCGCCGTTGACAGTGATGGCCTGGCCAACGTCCTTCTCAAATAAATATGAACCAATGACGCCGGTAACCCAAAATCCACACCATACAGTGACTTCTTTGGCATGCATTGGATGCTTTTGGATCTCATATGGATCGAAATCATCCCAAATTAAACAACTTTGTTTTCTGACGTATCCATTCATCCAGAAATGGGCGTCATCGTAGAATGGGCGAAGCTCGCGGAACATTGCTCAAACAGAAACTGAATAAATGACAGTCAATTCGATGGATATCAACTGTCAAAGTTCGAAAGTCCCTATATACACTTTATATCTTTCATCATAAGATTAAAACTAAAATTAAGAAAACAATTTTTCGTGGAACAAAAATTGTGGTGAACAAATTTTTTGGTGAAATGATTTTTAGCTGAAAAAATGTTTGGTGAAAAAAATATTGTCACTAATGTCTTATCACTTTGCTGATTCTGGTTTATATATTTTGGGTCATTTGACACGTATGTGCTCTTTGTAGTGCAGCGAGAAAACAACCGGCTACTTTATTCATCCCAGGTAACCTAGCCTGAAGTCAATTGTCACTTTAGTGTCTCCAAGTAAACTATAGTGTAGTCACTTTAAACGTTTATTTTGTACTGAACTTTAGAAAGTAGTTATTTTAGCCAACAGAAGTAATCTATTGGAGCGTTCTGCTTCGATCGAAACAAATAGTAGTCGGACGGGGCATGTTGTGGATTATAATAAGGGTGGGGCAAAATTTTCCAACCACATCATTCTAAATACTTTTTAACAGGATTTGCAACATGTGGCCGAGCGTTGTCATGATGGAATATTATGGTTTCTTGTCTGGCCGCCTATTCCGTATATTTTTCGGCCAATGATCGCTTCAAACGAATTAGTTGCGTTCGGTAAAGGTTCCCTGTGATGGTCAGGTCAGATTTTAGTAGCTGATAATAAATAGGACTATTTTGGTCCCATTAAATGTAGAACATTGCCTTACCCAAGGATATTTGGCTTTGGTGTCGATTCGCCTGGTTGGCCGGCTTTACATAGGATCTCGGTGCACAAATTATCAAGCATCATTTTGGGCATACAAAATCGTCTTTCAAGGTCTCTCGGCTTCAATTCGTATGGTACCCTATTTTCCTGCTTTTAGATGAATCCTGCTGCTGGCAAATGTTCTGAGATTGCTGCTTGAGTAACTCCCAATGATTTTGCAAGCTCTTGTTGAGTTTTACAACAATCTTCATGGAGTAATGCCTCCAATTCTTGGTCTTTAAACTTGTTTGGCTGGTCTGGACGATCCTTGTCTTGTGTCTCAAATCACCACCAACGATGGAACACATTCACCATAAGCATCGATGAGCAATCGCTGTGCTTCAGTGGCACATTTTTCAAATTAAAAAAGTAAAGCAAAACTTCTCGCATATGACGCTTTGTTGGCAGAAAATTCGACTTTTTTTAAGAAAAAAAAATGTTGTTGTTTACACTATAATGTTCAATAATTAAGTGAGGATAAATAACAGATGTGTAGCATTCAAAAAGACATATAAATTATTAAAAACTAGTTGACCGCCCCGGCTTCGCCCGGTAGCGTTTACTAATATTAGTTCTTCAAGTTTCTCCAACCTACATACACCTGCATGTTCTTATTTATTTGCAAATAAAATATCTTAATTTGTAGTGCATACATTAGGGGATTGACTGGACTCAAAAAAAAAAATTCAAAGCTTTACCCGGAATTTTTTTCTTTACAAACCATCTCCTGAAAATTTCGAATCGAATGAAAATAAAATCAGCCAAATCGCTCCAGCCGTTGTCACGTGATGCCATTACATACATGGACCATTTAATTTTTATATATATAGACAAAAACCGCGATCAAAAGATACTCCAAATAATGTAAATCCTGCATTAGCTATATTTTTTGTAGATTCCATATATATAAATATTTCAAATCCGACTTGAGTTTCCGTCCCCATTTGGTTTTAAAAGTCCAAATTCAAAACAAATGAAAAACTACATAGAAACTCTATAGAAATCGAACTATTTGTTTAGAAATTAAAGATTTATTTCCACATTTTTTCAGTTCCCCTACTGTGCACTGGATTGCCTAGAATATGTAAACTTTACATTGTAAAGTAACAAATTTACTGTTTGTTTACTTCTACATTACTTAGGGATAATAAGTGGCAGTTGGCTCTATGATAAATTACTAAAATAAATTAATTATTAAAGTCAAGAGTTAATATATTGTTACGAAATTGTACTTGAATTCAAATATAACGATTTTAAGGGCTGATTTAAAAGTAGCATAATGCTTTCAAATAACAGTGCTGTAATAGCAAACTGTAACATATCTGTGGGCATTATTAAATAAAAGCTTTCAGTTGATTTGATCGTAAGTTGGCAACGCTGTATATTCGAATATTCAGTTAAAGAACATTGTAGAAAGTACACCACAGATGGCGTATGTATTAGTAAGATCTAGAATATTCGAACTTTGACAGTTAATGAGCAATCTAGAGTGCAGATGGCAGTGTTATAAATAGTGGCAGAGGTTGCAGTCGTTAGTCAGTTTATCAGAGACGCTTTTCGAATAAACATCAACTGAGTGCCTTAAAGTGTGTTGTGTTTTTCAAGTAAATTCGTGTACATTATAAATTGTGTCTGTATTTCTGCGAATTTACAAACGTGTATAAAAAACATTGACTATTTAATTCTGATGTTGTACATTTGAATAAATAAAGAGTTGTTACCATTTTCAAACTACTAAACGGCTTTTATTTGCAATCAAAAGCATCCGGTTTATTTAAAGGAAATAAACTAACGTTTTGAAAAGGTTAAAACGTAACAATATCTAGATTACTACTAATGAATAGAATAATTACACTCTGCTACAAAATGACACTTTTTGATTGGAACAGAATACTATAATTCTGAAAGGGCATGTTGAGTAGATAATTTTTGTAGAATAAACTTATAGTCCAGCTGGTCTGAATTTTTTTTTACAGTGGGTCAAAGTTTTAATTTTTTGGTCGAAGGGAGCATTAACTAAATGAAAAAAATGTTGTAAGCTAATGTCTGAGAGAATTCTTATTATCAGAGTTATATTATGGAATTTTATGAGGATCATTTTTGTTTAAGATCTTAACCCTGTAGCTCCTGTCTTTACGGGTCAATATGACCCTTTCTTCGAGAAAGTAAAAAAAATCCTTTAAAAAAGGACATTAAAAGGATTAAAATATTCTACGAAAATTTTTGCCGGAAAATTTCAGTGGAGATCACCAAAGATGTAAATAAAGCTCTTTACGCTTAATTAGCAAAATTACACGCCACCTTGGGTCTCACATTTTTTAAAAAAAATAACAAAAAATCTATTTATGATCCAAAGCAGCTGATATTTAAAATATAAATAGTTCTAGAGATGATCTAAAAAAATATATATTCATATGTAGATTATCACTTTTAGGTCAACAGTTATTTAGGTTTATTTATTTATTTTTTTAATTTTGTTCGATTTTTTTTTTAAAGAGAAATATAAAAAAGTTGAAACTGACTACACTCTAGTTTACGTAGTAGACTTTTAAAAATTTCTAGAAGATTAAAGTGAATTATAAAAAAAAGTATTTTGGACTCACGCTAGATTACCTGGAGTGCATGATTAATCATGTTTCAAACTAATTGTTTATGTTCCCTGACAGATATAAATATAAATCAAGTTTAGAATATTAAATTCCCTGCTAACATTATTAGCCTATCTCTATATTCGTTTACTATTCAACAAAAATATTTATATATTTTTATAATAATTTTACCTAAGTAGTTTTCTTAGTACATACTTCATTCTAGTTTGGTGCTACTACTTACTTGTATATACGTTATTTATAACATAATTTATTTCACATAAAACTTTTATCATTTGACATGTCACATTATCTTATGAGAGGTGGGTGGGCAGGGTGTCAGAATCAGTTACCAAGCTGTAATATAAAGGACACATTGACGAAGAACAATGTTTTCTACGAAAAATAAATAAAAAACAAACAAAGTTTACACAAAAAGTGTTGATTTTAAAATTGACACTTCATTAATTATTACAAAACAAAAACAGAAAAAACATTATAAAATACAACATTTTACAGAACTAGTTTAAAAGATTTAATTTTTTTGTGAATTATAATGATTTCAGGTCAATGAACATTTATGTGGGTCTAAGGGAAGGAGTTAAGTCATGTAATTAAAACAAAATACAAATTATTAAATAAAATATTTGTTGAATATTAATCTAAAAATAAATTTTTAATCTTAAAATCTTGTTTGTTGTTTGTAAAATGTTAATATTTTTCCAATTGCACTTCATTGCTTCTTTTGAAACTATAAACATATTTACTGTTAATTTCATTTTTATATTCTTGTATTGTTTCTACATGCAATTTCATTTTCAATATATTTTATAAATAAATATTATTTTTGTTTTGTTTTGTTTGCAATTTACATTTCTAACTGATTTATGTGCAAAAATTCTGGAATTCTACTTGAGCAACTTGTCTAAACATTTCAAACTGCATCTGAGCCAAACAAAACGGCTAGTGCAACAAATCCAAATTATATTGTACAGATGTTGCACGTTAATGAAACAAAAGAAATGCCATAAATTTTCAAATCAAGATAAATAAACACAAAATACTTTTATGTATTTAATTTTGGAATAAACCAAAGAATTCTCTAGAAATTGGTGGATAGGAAATTTTGCTATTTAGAATCTAAAATTAAAAAAGGGCCCATATTGGAAAAAAATTTTGATTTTGCAAAAAAAAAATTAAAAAATTGTATGTCTTGCGTTACAAAATATTTATTTTGATAGATATCCCACTCGCATCCCACTAAGGGACTAAAAATATCTTAAAGGAATGGACCTAGGCTTTCTTTTGAGCAAAAAAAAAATTAAAAAAGGGCCCATATTGGAAAAAAATTTTGATTTTGCAAAAAAAAATTAAAAAATTGTATGTCTTGCGTTACAAAATATTTATTTTGATAGATATCCCACTCGCATCCCACTAAGGGACTAAAAATATCTTAAAGGAATGGACCTAAGCTTTCTTTTGACTACAAAAAAAATTTTAAAAAAAGGGCCCATTTGGAAAAAAAATCGTATTTGCAAAAAAAATTGCAAGTCTTGAGTTAAAAAATATTTATTTTGATAGATATCCCACTCGCATCCCACTAAGCGACCAAAAGGGTCTTCAAGGATAATATCTAAGCTTTTGTTTGACCTAAAAAAAAGATTAAAAAAGGGTCCATTTTGAAAAAAAAAAGTCAACAAAGTTTTTGATTTTGCAAAAAAAGTCAAAAATTTTATGTTTTGAGTTACAAAATATTTATTTTGATAGATATCCCACTCGCATCCCACTAAGCGACCAAGTAGGTGTTCAAGGAAAATATCTAAACTTTATTTTAAGAAAAAAAAAAAAAAAAAAAAAAAAGGACCCATTTTAAAAAAAAAGTCAAAAAAGTTTTTGATTTCGGAAAAAAAATATTAAAAATTTTTTATTTTTTTTTTTAAATATTTTTTTTCGAAAGATCGAAGAAATAGCTATCTATACTATTTGGGACACATTTTGCTAAGAACAATAGGTAATAAGTTACATGGATAAGAAAAAACCCCTGTTTGACCAAATTGTCAAAATTTTACCCCCTATAACTCAGAGAGTTCTCGACCGATGTTGTTGAAAAATTGTGTCTGAGTTACTATCCAATAGAGCTAACCTTGGTGCAAATTTCATCCCGATCGGAAGACATCGATTTCAAAAGTTGGTTCACTTGACATGAAATGCCCCATATATAAAACTTATTTGGAGCGCAATTTGTGGAGATACATTTATAAATTAAACAATTATGACCGATAAAGTCCAATTTCAGAAGGAAATTTGTATGGGGGCTAGCTGAAATAATGGACCGATTTCAGCAAGTTTCAATAGGCTTGGTCCTTGGGCCGAAAAAATAATATGTACCAAATTTGATCGAAATATCTTCAAAATTGCGACCTGTACTCTGAGCACAAGGTTTACATGGACAGACGGACGGGCGGACATCGTTTAATCGACTCAGAAAGTGATTCTAAGTCGATCGGTATAATTTAAGGTGGGTGTTAGACTAATATTTTTGGGCGTTACAAACATCTGCACAAACGCATTATACCATTCCCACTATGGTGGTGTAGGGTATAAATAAAACAGTATTAACTGACTACACTCATGATTACTAAGGGCACTGAAGTGACACTTGATTCTACACTATGTTTGTACAAAGTAATCACTCAATTTTGGATAATATATACTAACTTTCTATAGTAAGATGTAAAAATTTTAAACTGACTACACAATAGATTACTTAGGGACACTAAAGTAACAAATTGAGTCTACGATTATCAAGGTTATACATAATTTTACAGGTGTTTTGTTATTGTAACGAAAATTGTAACAAAAACCAAACACATGTAAAATTAACACTCAAAGTACAAGCACATACAATTTTATGAAAATGAGCGAATTCACTTAATTGTGAATAAATTCGAAAACAATCCATCGATATTTATGATCAATATCTCATTTTGTTCCTATTACATGTAGCTTTGCGATAAAGCTATAAATATGAACAATTTCTGCCGCTTTCAATTTTTCATATTTTTTTTAAAACAAAAAAAATAGTTATTTTCACGTAAACAATATATTTTTTGCTTCAATTTGTTATTATAATTCCGAAACTACTGATATGATTGAAATGCAATATATTTGTGAAAATTTGTACATAGCATGGGGAAAATGTTTTCAAAATTCAATCAATCGAAAGAAGAACATTAACTACTAAATTTTATGTATATCAAACAAAAAAGTAAAATTTTGTGAAAAAGAGCGAATTCACTTAATTGTGAATAAATTCGAAAAGAATCCATCGATTTTTATGATCAATATCTCATTTTGTTCCTATTACATGTGGCTTTGCGTTATGGTAACAAATCTGAACAATTATTGCCGTTTTCGATTTTTCATGATTTTTTTAAAACAAAAAAAAATTGCTATTAAACCTTAAAAAATATTTTTTTTGCTCCAATTTGTTATTATAACTCCGAAACTACTGATATGATTGAAACGCAATATATATGTGAAAATTAGTACATAGCTTGAGGAAAATTATTTCAAAATTCAATCAATCGAAAGATGAACATTACTACTCAATTTTATGTATATCAAACAAAAAAGTAAAATTTTGTCAAAATGAGCGAATTCACTTAATTGTGAATAAATTCGAAAAGAATCAATCTATTTTTATGATAGATATCTCGTTTTGTTCTTATTGCATGTGGCTTTGCGATATGGTAACAAATCTGAACAATATTTGACGTTTTCGATTTTTCATGATTTTTTTAAAACAAAAAAATTGGATATTTTTACATAAAAAGTATATTTTTTGCTTCGATTTGTTATTATAACTCCGAAACTACTGAGCCGATTAAAATGCAATATATAAAAAGCTTAAAGATTATGTAAATTTAAATGTTTGTAATTTTATTTTAATAATATCGGACTAAGCCTTTTTGAGTTATAAATAATTATGTGGAGAAACGTCTAAAGAAATTTATAATTTTAGAAATTTTAGAATTCAAAAATTTTACCATTTTTGTACATATATATGTAACTATGATGCATCAAATCTATATAGTGGTTAGTGAAGACTTTTTTTTGCTGTTGACCTTTTTGTTTTTGTTGTTTACCTTATTAAATTCTCTAATATTTTAGTTTTCAAACAATTTTAAAGCCATCCAATTTTCGAAAAATTTTACTACTTTCATCTCTATACAAATATGTACTTAATTAAATAAAATTTCTTGATTAACAAATATTTTCAACAGCAAATTTATGATGAAGAAATTCTTAACACTAGATTATTCATGTTTTTTGTTTTTACTTCAAAAGCCTTAAAGTAGACTTTAAAGTATGTTTTCTTCGAATCCTGTAAGTATGCTTAGTAAATTTGTTTTACAAATAAATATTTTCTTTTGTGTCATTGCCATTGTAAATCACTTAAGGGCATTTTTAGATGTTGTTGTTGCTGTTGTAAAAGAAAGTAGGTTTTTATATTTACTCTTCATGAAGTGAAAAAGTCACTTTTAATTTAATTTGTATAACAAAAAGAGACAAAAAAAAAAACAAACTGAAAACTTGTATAGCATACCTTAAGGCCAATTACCAGCCACAGTTTTAAAGCACAACAAGACGGCATAAAAGAAATGAAAATGAAAATAAACCATACAAAAAAGTTTACATTTTAAGTAATTCATCACATTAATTTGCAAATATGATGATGTGTATTACCAGCTGGCCAGTGAAATGACTGAGCAAATGAATCATGTTGGCTGGTTGGTTGGTCTTTATGGAAATGGAAAGTTTTTTTATTTTTATTTTTGTATAAAGAAGTAATGCAGCTGGTGGTGGCGTTATTGCCACCAGGCTTTAATTTAATTAAAATATCATCATAAGATATTTTTGTGCTGTTCATTTATTTATTTTATTGTCTTTTAGTTGTTTAAATTTTTATTTTTATTTTTCGAGTTTAAAGAATTTAAAATTATTTTTGCTACATTTCATTGAGGTTTAAAGTTACTTAATTTTTGTGGGGATTTTCTTGTGTTTTTTTGGAAAGACTAATTTATTATTATATTTATGTCGTTGTTCTGTTAAGCTTGGTTAAATTCTTGGTATTAAATTGGTACAACATGATGCCAGTGTTTGTCAGTTGTTTGTGGAAGAAAAAAAAATAAAACAGAACAGTGGTTAAACAAATTAAAAATTCAAGTGAAATATACAATTCTTAATGAAAGTAGTCAACTGGGCTAGCTATTTATGAAGTGAGTTTAACAATCTAGATGTATTGTGGTTCTAGTAGTACAAATATGGTCCAAATTTTAAATTCTATGGAGAGATTTTTAAGTAAAATTATAATTTTTTTTAGACGTTTCTTCACAAAATTATTAATAACTCAAAAAATTTTAGTCCGATGTTATTAAACTAAACTTAGGAGAGTTGAGATTTACATAGCCTTTAATCCGTTTATATATTGCGTTTCAATCGGCTCAATAGTTTCGGAGTTATAATAACAAATTGAAGCAAAAATATATTTTTTACGTGAAAATAGCAAATTTTTTTGTTTTACAAAAATCATGAAAAATCAAAAACGGCAGAAATTGTTCAGATTCATTACATTATCGCAAATCCAGATACAATAGGAACAAAATGAGATATCGATCATAAATAGCGATTGATTCGTGTCGAATTTATTCACAATTAAGTGAATTCGCTCATTTTCACAAAATTTAAATTTTTTGTTTGATATACATAAAATTGTGTAGTTGATGTTCTTCTTTCGATTGATTGAATTTTGAGAGCATTTTCCCCGTGATATGTACAACATTTCTCACATATATTACGATTCAATCGGCCTAGTAGTTTCGGAGTTATAATAACAAATTCAAGCAAAAAATATATTTTTGACTTGAAAATAGCATTTTTTTTGTTTTAAAAAAATCATGAAAAATCGAAAACGCCAAAAAAATGTCAGATTTATTACTTTATCGCAAAGCGACATGTAATAGGAACAAAATGAGATATCGACCATAAAAATCGATTGATTCATTTCGAACTTATTCACAATTAAGTGAATTCGCTCATTTTAGTTTTTTGTTTGATATACATAAAATTTAGTAGTTAATGTTCACCTTTCGATTGATTGAATTTTGAAAACATTTTCCCAGTGCTATGTACAAAGTTTCAGATATATATTTCGTTTCAATCGTCTTAGTAGTTTCGGAGTTATAATAATAAAATGTAACAAAAAAATATATTTTTTACATGAAAATAGAAAATTTTTAAAAATAAAAAAATCATGAAAAATCGAAAACGCCAAAAATTTATTGCTTTATTGCAAAGCCACATATAATAGGAACAAAATGAGATATCAATCATAAAAATCGATTGATTCTTTTCGAATTTATTCACAATTAAGTGAATTCGCTCATTTTCACAAAATTTTAGTTTTTTATTTTATATACATAGAATTTTGTAGTTAGAGCTCTTTTTAGATTGACTAAATTTTGAAAACATTTTCCCCATGACATGTACAAAATTTCAGATATATATTGTGTTTCAATCGGCTCAGTAGTTTCGGAGTTATAATTTCAAATTAAAGCAAAAAATATATTTTTGAGGTGAAAATAGCAATTTTTTTTGTTTTACAAAAATCATAAAAAATCGAAAACGCCAAAAAATTTTCAGATTTATAACTTTGTCGCAAAGCTATATGTAATAGGAATAAAATGAGATATCTACCATAAAAATCGATTAATTATTTTCGAACTTATTCACAATTAAGTGAATTCGCTCAATTTCACAAAATTTTAGTTTTTTGTTTGATAGATAAATTTGATTAGTTAGTGTTCTTTTTCTGATTAATTGAATTTTGAAAACATTTTCCCAGTGCTATGTACAAAGTTTCATATATATATTGCGTTTCAATCGGCTCAGTAGTTTCAGAGTTTTAATAACAAAATGTAGCAAAATATATATTTTTTACATGAAAATAGCAAATTTTTTTGTTTAAAAAAATCATGAAAAATCGAAAACGCCTAAAATTGTTCAGATTTATTACTTTATCGTAAAGCTATATGTAATAGGAACAAAATGAGATATCAATCATAAAAATCGATTTGATTCTTTTCGAATTTATTCACAATTAAGTGAATTCGGTCATTTTCACAAAATTTAACTGTTTTGTTTGATATACATAAAATTGAGTAGTAATGATCTTCTTTCGATTGATTGAATTTTGAAAACATTTTCGCAGTGCTATGTACAAAGTTTCATATATATTTTACGATTCAATCGGCCTAGTAGTTTCGGAGTTATAATAACAAATTTAAGCAAAAATATATTTTTGACATGAAAATAGCAAATTTTTTTGTTTTAAAAAAATCATGAAAAATCGAAAACGCCTAAAATTGTTCAGATTTATTACTTTATTGCAAAGCCCTATGTAATGGGAACAAAATGAGATATCGACCATAAAAATCGATTAATTATTTTCGAACTTATTCACAATTAAGTGAATTTGCTCATTTTCACAAAATTTTAATTTTTTGTTTGATATAGATAAAATTGATTAGTTAATGGTCTTTTTTTGATTAATTGAATTTTGAAAACATTTTCCCCATGCTATGTATAAAGTTTCAGATATATATTTCGTTTCAATCGGCTTAGTAGTTTCGGAATAATAATAACAAATTTAAACAAAAAATATATTTTTTACATGAAAATAGCAAATTTTTTTGTTTAAAAAAATCATGAAAAATCGAAAACGCCTAAAATTTTTCAGATTTATTACTTTATCGCAAAGCCCTATGTAATAGGAACAAAATGAGATATCGACCATAAAAATCGATTGATTATTTTCGAACTTATTCACAATTAAGTGAATTTGCTCATTTTCACAAAATTTTTGTTTTTTGTTTGATATAGATAAAATTGATTAGTTAATGGTCTTTTTTTGATTAATTGAATTTTGAAAACATTTTCCCCATGCTATGTATAAAGTTTCAGATATTTATTTCGTTTCAATCGGCTTAGTAGTTTCGGAATAATAATAACAAATTTAAACAAAAAATATATTTTTTACATGAAAATAGCAAATTTTTTTGTTTTAAAAAATCATGAAAAATCGAAAACTGCAAACATTTATTGCTTTATAGCAAAGCCATATGTAATAGCAACAAAATGAGATATCAATCCTAAAAATCGATTGATTACTTTCGAACTTATTCACAATTAAGTGAATTCGCTCATTTTCACAAAATTTAGTTTTTTGTTTGATATACATAAAATTTTTCTAAATTTATTTTAATAATATCGGACTAAACCTTTTTTAGTTCTCCTTAAGTATTTTTAGTTCTCCTTAAGTATTTGGAGAAACGTCTAACAAAATTTATTTTTTTGTAAACATACTACCCATTGCATTACTAGGGGACAGTATGTGACAATTTACCTTAAACTACAATTAAGATTTTGACTAAATTTTTTCTTTTGATCCTTCGTCCTACTGTTCTTCAATATGTTTGGAATTTTAATCAAATTGTCTGAATAACAACAAAAAAAAATACTTCTTAAAAACACACAATTACATGAGCTTACAAACAAACAAACAAACACATGTCAGTATATTTGTATATGTCAACACATCAACCCAACACGTGTGTTACAAAATCCCCCAAAATATTCGAACAAACAGGAAGAGAGGAACAACTAAACAAGAAACACAGTTGGAGGGCACAAATTGAAAAAAAAAAAAAAGAAAACTGTATTGAAAATAATTCCAGGAAATGAGAGCAACAAAAATGCTGAAAGTTTATATAATTTTCCATAGAAATATCCTGGATATATTGGCTCAAATGTTGCAGAAACGTATATGTTTATTTACTTTAAATATGTAAGTAAAGTAAAGTACATTATTTTGATATACGAATATTATTATTTGTATTCTAAGAAATTTTCGTTATTAGAATATGTATAGGAAAAGTAAATATGTATTAAGCTTAGGAAGGAAGGAGTGCAATGGGAGAACTTTTTCTAAAAATATTTTCAATTCCAGCAAGAGTATTTCTAATATGATTAACAGTTATCCTTACTTTTAAATGTGATGGAAGTCTTCTTATTTTTAGTTGGAAAAATGTTTTTAAAGTTATGCATAGATATGTTATTAAGAAGAATTTTTAATAAAGTTCACATAAAGCTTAAAGCCATATAACTTAACAAATTAAAATTTAAAACTTTTGTGCAAAATCTAAGTTTTGACTTAAAATTTTTAAAAAATTAAAAGTTTTCTAAAGAATTGAGAATTTTGTTTTTAATAAGGATTTAAGGATATTTCAATTACAGGGTCATATATTCAAAATATATGTATGTAAAATTTATATGAAACATATTATAAAATGTTTATCCAGGAAATCTTTAAAATAAATTTGTATTCATAAACAATTTTTTGTACAACTTCCCAGCAAAAAAAAAAATACTGAAGTACTTAGTTCGAAATGAATGTAATTTTCACGACATCTTAAGCAATAGTAAAGCCTTCCTAAGTTCAACAATGATGCAATTAAAAATATCATACAAGTACGGTTTTTGTAACCTTCACCATGAGTGGCAAGGGTCGATATAGCAGTCTATGTCTGTCTGCTAAAGATACAAATAACTTTCATACCTGATTGATCAATATATATTCTTACCAAATTGCACTAGCAATTTGAATTTAATGGTCTGTAACGACTGCCTGCAACATTCATCATGTTTATCAGTACAAGCTTATACTTATCAACAATGTTGATAGCATGCAACATTAAATGTTTAAATTACTAACATTAACATTGAAGCTGTTGAAAGCTATAGAAATTGAGCATTCTAGTTTTGTCCGTTAAGCTAATTCATGAAGCTACTGGAAGGAAAATGGCGCTGTGAATAAATAGTGGCAGCGGCTGCAGTTGGTGGTTAGTTTATCATATACCCTGTTAGAGTTAACATCAACTATATCCTTGTATATTATAAAGTGTAATTTAAATGTGTGTATTATTGTGAATTATAAACGTGGATTTGCATCAAAACACATAGTGACTATTTAAACTGATGTTGTGTAAATTTGCATAAAAAAAGAGTTGTTACAATTTTAAACTACTAAACTGTATTTATTTGCAATCAAAAGTATCCGATTTATTTAAAGAAAAAATAAACCACCATTTTTAAAAGGTAAAAACGTAATAATATATATTGGGTGTATGACTTAAAAATTCGGGATTTATAATGGATGGCGTATATTTTGAATGCGGTTTTTGTTTTTATTAATTTATATGTCATTTTGAAGGCTACATATCTGTCATTTATTCTCACTTAGTTATTGAACATTATAGTGTAAACAGTAAAGTTGTTCTTTTGCTCCGAAAATGTCGAATTTTATACCAACAAAACGTCATATGCGGGAAGTTTTGCTTCTTTAATTTGAAAAAGAAGCACACCGATTGCTCACCACAGCTTATGGTGAATGTGTTCCAACGGTTTCAACGTGCGTGAGATGATTTGTCCCGTTCAGAAGTTTTGACACGGAAGTCAAATATCGCCCATGACAGCAAAAAAAATATGAACACCAAGAATTGGAGAATTGAAACATTGGCCGAAAAATGTCCAGAATATTCGGCCAGACATGAAACTGTAATATTCCATCAGGACAACACTCGGCCACATGTTGCAATACCTGTTAAAAACTATTTAGAATAAAGTGGATGAGAAGTTTTACCTTAACCGCCTTATAGTCCAGACTTTGTCCCGTTCCAAATACTGTTTGTTTCGATCGATGTAGAACGCTCTCACTGGGATGCTCTTCACTTTGGAACATAGTATCCGATATTGGCTTTATTCGTTCTTGGCCTCAAAAGATTAGCAGTTCTATTGGCTCGCAATCAATATGTTGCCGGAAAAATGGGAAAAGGTCATGGCCAATACTTTGAATAATTTTATATTGTAGCAATGCACTATGTGTCCAAAAGCCAAAATTGCGGCAAAAATTATTTCCAAGTGATCTAGCATCATAAAATTTTGTGTAGAGACCCCTGTTGCTAAAATAAGCCTCTTTACTCATAACCCCTCCCCCACCAACTCACCAAACATTTTCAAAAAAGATTTCAATCTATATTCTCATAGCACTTTCCACAAATACCATTTTAAAAAAGATGCCATTAACCCCACTTTTCTTATATCACTTTTCTTATATCCCCCCAGTGCATTGACCAATGGCACGCTAATGTAAAAATCATGGATGTTTCATCTAAATTGAACCAATTCGTCATCACTTGAACCATATCGCTGGCTTAACATGCAAAGGCTCTAAGTCCATATTTTAAAATTTTACAGGAGAGACAAAAAAACATTCAAACTTTTTTTGCGTAAATATTTTTGAATTCTGTAAACGCAATTTTTTTTTTGTTTTCTATGCGCGTAAAAGCAAAATGATAAAATAAGTATTTGCCGAGATAAAAGGTTTTTTTGAACTTAGAGCTTTTTCTATTGCTTAGTTTATATTTTTTTATGGACTTAGGTCTTTTTCATAGAACTTGTCTTTCATTTCTTATTTACTACTTTTTATACCCTTCACCATGAGTGGCAAGGATTTGTTATTGACTTTATAATTTCTACATTTTTCATTTGCGACCCCACAAAATATATATTCTGGATCGTTACAGATAGGGAAGTCGATATAGCCATGTCCGTCTTTTCGTCTGTCAGTCTCTATGATGAAATCAACTTTCCGAAGCCCCTAAATAGCTTACATACATGATACATACATTAACATATCGGAAATTCTTCCCGCTCGGTTGCTATTTGAAATCGACAAAATCGGTCCACAAATGGCTGAGATATAAGGAAAATACCAGGACAACCTAGATTTTTGGCCTATTTTTGATCAATATCTGGATTACTAAGTCATTAATATAGACAAAATGGGTATCTAATGTTAGATATGTCAAAGTCCATTGCAACGATGTATATAAGGCTATAGTAAGTTGGACCTAAAATGGGTAAAAATCGGGAAAAATATATTTTAACCAGAATTTTTTTTTTCATCCAAAAATTTTTTTTTTAATTTTTTAAAAATTAAAAAAAAATTTTACAAAATTTGGAAAAAACTTTTTTAATAAGTATATAAGGTTCGGCATAGCCAAATATAGATCTCCTGCTTGTTTTTCACTAATAATTTAAAAAAACAAAAAAAAAAACTATTTTTAAATTTTGTATACCTAAAAATATGAAGATATTTCGATAAAATGTGGTACATACACTTTGTTAGGCCCAAGGACGAAGTCTATTGAAACTGTATGAAATCAGTATAATATTTCCTCTAGCTCCCATACAAAAATACTTTATACTATGGAAATCATGTCACCTAATTTCATGCCGATCGGTCTTTAATAAGTCATAGCACCCATATAAGGTCCGCTTCCAAAAATCACTTTAACAAGCATAAATCTATTAAAAATGTTGGTATACACATAAAATTCAACGCAAATAACTTTCATGACTATCGGTCCATAATTAGTCATAGTCAAATAAGACCCTCTTCCGAAAATAAATTATTGAAATTTTAAAAGAAAAATATTTGACCGACCATTTCTTACTTGTTTGAATATATGTCATTGAACAATTTGACAGAAATGGTTAAACTGTACTTTTTATAGGGACTTAGAGCTTTTTCTTGTGATAAATTGGACTAAGCGCTTTTTCTAATCACTACAAAACAACAACAAAATGCGAGATAACTCCAATTTTTTTCTTTGTAATCAATGTACATTACTGCATTAAAATCTCAATTTCTAAAAAAGTGGACTTAGAGCCTTTACATGTTAAGCCAGCGATATGTAATTTTTTGCTTAGTTGTTTCCGGTATCAAACTTTTACGCATGAAGAAACTAGAAACAGTTTTCTAACAATAGTTGTTGTTCTAAACTGTAACATTAAAGAAATTATTAGGTAAAAAGAACATTAAATTAAAAATGTTATCAACATTTTTTTTTTAAAAATAACCTGATTAACAAATTATATATTAGGGACATCAAACATTTTGGAGAATCGTTTGTGTTTCAAAATGAAAAAAAAAAAATCATTTATAATTCACATTTTGTTTTCAAAAATCGTGTCCAGCATTTCAGCACCAGTATTAAGCATTTCTGCATGATACCAAAATCCTGTGCATTCTAAAAGTTATCATTAAATATTTCACAATATATTCCTCATTATCTTAAATGAAAATTTCAAAATCGACGAAACATTATTTTATATAAAACTTACAAAATATTGGCCCTGCCGAATATATTTTTCAGAAAAATATTTGTTGAAAAAAGAGTAAATAATTTGTTCAAAAAAAATTTTAAAAAATAAATAATTTTGAGGAAAAAAAGCGAAAAATATTTTTAGTAAAATTTTCAAAATTTTTAATTGTCCTCATATAAGTATAAGGCAAGAGACATAACATAAACCTAACCAAAAATATGCTTAACTAAACATATGATAATTATATTTATTTATTACTAGTAGTTCCACTGCTTCGCCCAGTAGAATTTACCAGTATTTAAAAAGCTACGATAACTAACAAATTTTTAACTATTGCTACAACTACTGCTTCAAAAAAGTGTAGCAGTAGTATTTGTCTTTTTTCGTTTTCTTGTTTTTTTAAAAACTACTTCTACCTTCAATATATAAAACTCTTAACAGAGCAGTAGTAATAAAACATGAATTGTAAATGGAGTAGTAGAATACAAATCAATGCTACTGCTCTATATCGAGTTTTAATTTTTATTATTTAGAAGTAGCAGTTAATTAGCAGTTGATGTAGCAATAGAAGTAGCCAAAAAAGAATATCTCCAGTCATAACACCAAAATTTACAGAACTAAACACTGTGTGTTGTTTTTGTTTTGAGAGTGTTTGAAAAAATTATTCGTTTTTAGTCGTCTCAGATGTTCGTGCTGCTAACAGAAAGATCGTGTTTTCTGTGTGTATAACAAAAAAGCCGAACATTCACAATAACAACACACAATATACTTTTTTGGGGCTAAATATTTTTATTTTTGACTTCTTTTATTGTTACCTCAACTGCTATTTTTTCTACTACCTCAACTGCTACTTCTATTACTACTAAATTTTAAAAGAAGCAGAATTAATAAAAAACAAATGACTCTGCTACATAAAATCTTTTCCTTCTTTAAGGTAGCAATAGAAAATAAATTACTCTGCTACTTTTAATTTTTTCTTTTATTGGTACTACTACAAATATTGCTACCATAATGTGAAGGTAGCAGTAGTAGTAGTAATTGATTGACTCCGAGTTTTAATTAATTTTTTAACTAGACTTCTTGTGTTTTTTCGTTGCTACTGCTACTTGTAGTCTAGTTTTTTAAACACTGGAATTTACTTCTTATTTATTTGCAAATAAAATATATAAATTTGTACTGCATACTTTAGGGGCTTTTTTATTACAGTTGACTGGACTCAAAAAACCGGTTTTAGCCGTAATTTTTTAATTTTTTTTACAAACCATCTCCTGAAAATTTCGAATCGAATAAAAAAAATCAGCCAAATCGCTCCAGCCGTTACATACATGGACCATTTCATTTTTATATATATTTATTATAACAACACTGTACAATGTTTCGTATTAAGAGCCAGTCCTTACCTAACTACTTCCAAGTAATGCATATGATATGTTTAGCAGTAATATTATGGCATTAGAAACTTTTAGCTGGGTCCATATTAAAAACTAAAGTTTTCTAAGTGTAACAAATCTCTATATATTAGCATGTTGTAGTTCTTTTCGTTTCTATTATAATGTAAGTATTTTGTATTTGTTTTTCATCTGTATGCGTTCTGTTTGTATGTGTTTTTTACACTATTTTATAATGCGCACAATATTATTGTGTTTTGGATTATTGTTTAAAATTCACTGAACAGTGTAGATTTGATTTTACATAAATTTGAATACAAACAAATGTTCAAGCACACACTCTCACATAAATACATACATACATAGATATCTATGGATGTATGAATGTATGAATGTTTTTGTCGGTATTCAGTATTTTCTATTACAATTCAAACAACAATTCCAATTCCACTTGTACTCTTTGATTCTTTTGTTAAGGCAATGTAAACTAGGGTTGGTTAAAGACAATTACAAATGGAAGCAACTACATTTCAATATAGTACTTATTTTCGATTTAAATGTACCGGCATATAATATAGTATATTAAATTGTTCACATAGCCATATCAGAATTTAATTTAATAGTGCTGAAATATCAGGCTGATTTTCTACTACTGAAATCAATACAATATTATAAGGAAGTTTGTTGAATGACAAATTTTCGATACAAAATAATGTTGGTACAATTTGTCATCAAAAGTAAAGTTTAGTACCGACTGGGACTGGATTGTTCTAATCATTATTGTACTCTTTCGTATTGTATCTCTGCACAGTGGTGTGCAAAATACAATGTCAATGTTTCCTTTTCAATGATTCTTTGTACGAGTATTTTTCACGAGTATTGTTGTGTTGGTGTTTTGTATTTTTTTTCTCCGTTTTCTGAGTTTTGTTGTTTGGTTTTGCCAGTTTAACAAATCATTTATTTCCAACACAACAGCATAGATATTTTTGTTTAGAAGTGTGTATTTTCATTCTTTGTTTGTATTTGTAGTAAAATTCAATGTGTATGCGTGTTTATTTGTTTGTTTGTCTGCATTAATATCACTGTCGTTTCACCCAATTGTTGTACATGAATTCACACTTTTAACAATTGAAATTGTCACTAAAATAAAAACTTAAGATTTACTGCGTTCGCATTTGCGTTGCAAAATTTTTGCACAGAACTCTGATTTTGTACTGCTGGTAAAGGGAAGTGTTAATTGTTTGTTGAAAGTTGTAGTGAAAATAATCGTTGACAGTTGCTGCTGTTGTTTTAGGTCTGTTTGGTAAAGAGAAAATGTGAAGGGAATGGGTAATGTTGTAGAAATTTAAGGAAATTAAACTGATTACAGAATGGAAATGTATAAAAGTGGTTGTTTTCAATATACTAGTACATATTTTTATGTTTGAAATTTTAGAGTTCGTATTTTAGAAGATTTTAAGGTCGTGAGGTGAAACCAAACACGCAAGAGTTTTATATTCGACTGAGCTAAGGCATGTAAACCCACCATAAATATATAAGGGGGTTTAGGGGGCAGCATCAATTATGAAACTATCCTGGAAGTTGGTAGAAAGATTTAGGATCATGCTTATATCCACTTTAATCACGATATTAATTGTTATAAGGCAATTATGAATGGAACTTGTATGGGGGCTAGGTACAAATGCTGTCCGATTTTCGCCATACTTTACAGTATAATTTCAGAGTACTTAAAACTAATTTGTTGAAAATTTTATCAGGATTGCTGTGTAATCATCATTTTTATGGCAACACAAACATTATTCAGGGGGACATTTGTATGGGGTCTACGTGAGATCATGGACCAATATTGCATATTTTCAATACCAAATCAACAGAGAGTATTTATGGAAAATTTCAGCCAACTAGCTCCTTTCGTTTGCGCTCTTTAGTGTTTTCAACAGATGGACAGACGGAGGGACATAACTATATCGTCTTAGAATCTTATAAGGACCCAGGATATATATATCTTTTGGTTCTACGACCAATATATCGATATTTTACATAATGACATAATCAATATACCCCCATCTTTTTTGATGGTGTGCATAAAATAATCATTTAGTTTTAGTTTTGTTTCAGAAGAAAAATATTTTACCCCCGATATTTTAATAATTTGGTACATAAATATATGTGTTAAACTTTAGGAATATTTGCAGGAATATTGAAAATTTCGAAGGTTAAACATATTTCGAAACTTGTTATTTGTTATGTTATAAGCAGAAATTCTACAATATTTCAGTTACTGCTACCATTCATACTGTTACGTTTTTACCTTTTAAAAACGATGGTTTATTTCCTTTAAATAAACCGGATACTTTCGATTGCAAATGAAAGCAATTTAGTAGTTTAAAATTGTAACAACTCTTTATTTATTCAAATGTGCAACAACAACGCACTTTATAATGTAGAAGAATACAGTTGATCTTATACAGCACACTTTATTCAACGATGCTTTAAATTAGATCTACTGGGTCATGTTCTCACGGGCAATTTGTATACGATGCATTACTGGAAAGCATGATTTCAACGGACAAAACTAGTATATTGGAATTCTTTGGAAGACAGATACATGTCCATTATACACGCTGCGGTATTGGTGTGTTTGTCGACAGTCAGGCAGCACTTCTCTTATTGAATACATGTACAATTTCATCTTCATTAGTCAGGCAATGTAAGATGCTCTGTCAAGGCTAGGTCGTCTATCTGACATTACTTTAGTTTGGGACCCTGCGCACAAAGACTAGTATTGCAATGAATAGACAGACCAAATAACCAGAATGGATCTCCAATAAGGTTTCACTAGCAATTCCACTGGGGACTACTAAAAGCATTATCTTCAGGAACTTTCTTACAAAGGCGTAGAATAGATGGTCCCCTTTTAACGAAAAGTAATAGAAGTGTTATATCAAGGTTTTTGGGCAGTATTAACGTGGCATTGGACACTAAGCAAGCATCCATATCGCTTTGGACTCCATTTTAACGACCATTAGGGAAAAGAGGAAACGATTTTCCAGCCCTGAGTGTCAAAAGGCATAAATTCCTTTGCAACTACTTCACGGCATGTTATTGGACGGGAAAGGGTCTCGTATCAATGATTTGATAAACACTTGCAAATTGCTAATTATATATTGAAAGTTGCAATACATAATTGGGGTATTTTCACGGTGTGCTATCAAGTCATATTGTCATAAAATAATAAAGTTTTACAATAGTTTTAAAAAGTTGTTGTTGTGCTTCAAAGAAAAAAGTCCTAAAATAATAAGAACTTTCATTAAAAATTAAAAAAGTTTTGGCATACAATTTTTTTCACTAACAAATTTGCAAATGAAAATTGAAAAAAAATTTGTTTTACAATAAATTTAAAAAAAAAAATTGGTATAACATTTTTTTGACAAAAAATTCAAAAAAAAAAAACTTAAAGATTTTTAAATGAATATTAAAAAAAAAAAAATTTTACCTAAAAAATATTTAAAAGCATAATTTGGTGAAGGGTATAATTTGGCACAGGAAAAATAGCTCTCTTACTTGTTTCATTTGTTTTTGGCATTTTTATTAAAAACTAGTAGCATTTACTAAAGTTAGTTCTTCAAGTTTCTCCAACCTACATACACCTGCCTGTTCTTATTTATTTGCAAATAAAATATCTAATTTGTACTGCATACGTTAGGGAGCTTTTTTATTACAGTTGACTGGACTCAAATTTTACCCGGAATTTTTCCTGAAAATTTCAAATCGAATAAAAACAAGCTGTGCCGAATTTTATATGCATTTCACCAAAATATACTTTAAAATAAAAATTTTAAACACTTTTAGGTAAACAAAATTTATTTTTTTTTCCGTTGTTTTTTTGAAATTTTTTTTTTAAATTTAATAATTTTTTTTTAATTTTAAAATTTTTTTTTTTAGTTTTTAAATTTTTGTTTTTTAATATTAGTGACAAAAAATTTTGGTGAAAAAAAAATTCGGGTTAAAAAATATTTTTTCCGATTTTGACCCATTGTAGGTCTTATATACATCGTTGCACAGGTCTTTGAAATATCTATCATTAGATATCCATATTATGATTTAGTAATCCAGATATGGGTTAAAAATAGGTCAAAAATTCGAGGTTGTCCTGATTTTTTCCTTATATCTCAGCCATTTGTGGACCGATTTTCTCGATTTTAAATAGCAACCGACCCGGAAGAATTTCGGAGATATTGATGTATCATTCGTGTATGTAAGTTATTTGGGGGCTTCAGAAAGTTGATTTCAACACACAGACGGACAGACGGACATACGGACATGGCTATATCGACTCCGCTATCTATAACGATTCAGAATATATATACTTTGTGGGGTCGCAAATGAAAAATGTAGAAATTACAAACGGAATGACAAACTTATATATACCCTTGCCACTCATGGTGAAGGGTATAAAAAAATCAGCCAAATCGCTCCAGCCCATCTCACGTGATGCCATTACATACATGGACCATTTCATTTTTATACCTTCAACTTCGTGAGAATGGTATATATAATTTTGTCATTCGGTTTGTAATTTCTACATTTTTCATTTTCGACCCTATAAAGTATATATATTCTGGATCGTTATAGATAGCGGAGTCGTTTAAGCCATGTCCGTTTGTCTGTCTCTCTGTCTGTTGAAATCAATTTTCTGAAGACCCCAGATATCTTAGGGATCCAAATCATCAATAATTCTGTCAGACATTCTTTCGATAAGTTTGGTATTTAATAACAGCAAAATCGGTCCACAAATGGCTGAGATATGATGAAAAAAAACAGGACAACCTCGATTTTTAACCTATTTTCTATACTTATATCAGGATTACTAAGTCATTAATATAGACAATATGGATATCTAATGATAGATATTTCAAAGACCTTTGCAGTGACTTATATAAAACCATAGTGGGTCAAAATCGGAAAAAATATCAATCCTCTGATATGATCCTCTTTGCTATGGATCATCCCTATATCAACACCCTTCCCTCATGATTTCTAATAATCCTTTACAATATTAAATTGTTTTATATAGTAAGTATTACAACTTTTCAGTTTAAACCCTCTGTAATAAAGTTTTTATATTTTAAAAAGAGTTATTTTTGTTACAAAAAAAAAAAAAAAAAATTGTGAAAAACAGCAAACAAACAAAACTCGTTTACGTGTGTGCTTTAAATTGATGTGACTATAAAAATATTAGAGAGGTGCACTCAAACTGCCATCAAAAATAATATTTTTGTAATAATAATAAAAGGGAACCACATCAACAGAAACAAAAAAGAATGAAAAAAAACACAAATAGGTAAAAGTTCGTTCTATTCTATTTGTTTTATTCAAAAGCAAACAAACAAACAGAAAAAATAAAATTTTATCCTTTGATGTTAGCAGATGAAAGTAAATTGTTATTGTGGCGATTGATGCAACAAGCCACAAGTAGTTAGTTGCAAGTACATGCATACAATATATAGATCAAAGGTGAAAAGGATATTCAACATATTTATGCAGCTGGATAAAGAGGAGCGATAGCTAGGGTTTACACAGCACATCGAAGTTTTCAAATATGATGAACAGTATTAAAATTTTAAAGTAATGCACATTAGTGCGGAACAAAAAATATTAAAAAATTAAGTAAAACTTGTTAAAATATAGCTTTTTCGGGTTAATTTGTTTTATAATTTTTCCTCCTAAACAATTACAAATTGTGACAAAGATAGGAAAACAAAATTCTAATTGGTTTCTGAGATATAATAGTGAGAAAAAAAATGCAAAGAAAGTCTACTATGTTAATCGTTTCATGTTCAGGTCTGAAGGGGATAAATTGCTCTGGCGCTTGTCGCCTCAATTGTAGTTAATAATATCAAATATTTCTATGAACATTTGCTTTTACTTGTTAATGTGTAAAAATATTTTATTTGTTATTATTATCCTTTTCTACTTTTATTATTATTGTTTACTTTTGTGTTGAGTGAAAACCAAAGTTCATGAAATATGAATTGTTGGATATATTAAAATGTTATGTAAAACATATAAGGGATCACATCCATAGCATTTATTTCAAAGGAAAGATAACAGGATTTAAAATATTATTTGCATACATATACATTAGCGTGTCCCAAAAAAGTTTTATTTTCTTATTTTCATGGGTGCTCAAGCATAATTTGAAAGCTTATAGGGTAGAGTATTTTTGAGATTTTTTTTATATTTTTCGGAAGTGGTTCAGAGGTCGCTCAAGTCGAGTTTTTTTTCCAAAAATCGGGTTTGTCGGCCTTTTTTGAGTTTTATTCATAACTTTGTCAAGACCCACGATTTTCATTACTTTGAGGGCACAGTTTAATAGAAAAATGTCCATGCTTTATTCTTGTGTGCAAACATTTTTAGTTTTTGTAATGAATTGGCTCATTAAGGTGCCCTACATTACAAACTTTCGAAATTTTTCCATAAATTTTGTAAATAAGGCTTTATAACTTTTAAAATTTTTATGAAAATAAAAAAAAACTAAACTACAGTTTGAAAGATCAATTAATTCTTAATAATTTAGAGACAACAATTTTTGAATTTGCTTTAACCGTTCCTGAGTTATATAAAGCAAACGAAAGCTTTTATTTACACAAAATTATTTTTATACCCTACACCACCATAGTGTAATAAAACTACAAGTCGCAATTTCAAAGATAAAATTTGGTACAAGTTTTTCTATTGCCACATGGAAGAAGCATATGGAATTTGGTTGGAATCGGTCCATTATTTCTACTAGCCCCCATACGATTGCCTGGGGGCTAGTAGATAAGCTCTTATAAATATCTTAGTTATAAAGATATCTAAACCAAATTGAGCGCAAATAAGTTTTATATAAGCTAAACTCGCGCCTACAAAATTTTGTGACAATCGGTCCATAATTAGTCATAGCTCCCATATAAGGTCCACTTCCGAAAATCACTTTAGCTAGCATAAATCTCTTAAAAATATTCGTATTCAAATAAAATTCTATGCAAATATGTTATACATATACAAAAGTTATGTCACCAAATTGTATAACGATCGGTCCATAATTAGTCATAGCTCCCATACAAAGCCCACTTCCGAAAATCATTTTAACGAGCACAAATCTTTTAAAAATGTTGGTACATTTTAATAGAAAACTGTCCCTAATTATTAAGAATTAATTGATCTTTCAAACTGCAATGTTAGTTATTTTCATTTTCATAAAAATTTTAAAAGTTATAAAGCCTTATTTACAAAATTTCTGGAAAAATTTCTCATGGACATTTTTCTTTTAAACTGTGTCCTCAAAAGTAGTGAAAATCGTGGGTCTTGACAAAGTTATAAAGAAAACTCAAAAAAAGGCCGACAAACCCGATTTTTGTCAAAAACTCGAATTGAGCGACCTCTAAACCTCTTCCGAAAAATCTGAAAAAAATCTCAAAAATACTCTACCCTATAAGCTTTCAAATTATGCTTGAGCCCCAACAAAAAATTTTTTTGGGACACCCTAATCTACATATGTATTAAGGTGGAACTTATTTTTTTTATTTACTCGATTTTTTAAAAACGTAGAGCAGTTTTGTGTTAAGTTAGGACAAAAAAATGTTGGCGTTTTGGAAGAGGGTTAAAGTTCGTGAGAACATTTACAAGGGGAACAAATTTTATTTTTTCAGTTTTTGTAAAAATGTTGCCATTAAATAATTACTTTTGCAATTTAATATAAAAGAATCGAAATGTATACGTAATTGTCGTTGTAATGTGATATAAATGACAAAAATTGGTTAAAAAATGTTAAAGTTATTAAAAATTCCCCAGGCCATTAACATGTCTCAGGCCACTGGAGAAAGCTATATAATACTAGTTGACCGCCCCGACCCGGCTTCGCCCGGTAGCATTTACTAATGTTAGTTCGTCAAGTTTCTCCAACCCTGCCTGTTCTTATTTATTTGCAAATAAAATATCTAAATTTGTACTGCATACTTTAGGGGCTTTTTTTATTACAGTTAACTGGACTGGACTGGATGGTTTTTTCTTTACAAACCATCTCCTGAAAATTTCGAATCGAATAAAAAAAAAATCAGCCAAATCGCTCCAGCCGTTCTCACGTGATGACATTACATACATGGACCATTTCATTTTTATATATATAGATATAATATATCAATATTTACTTGTATATGAGGTATATTTTTCGCAACTTTCATTAAAATTAGCACAAAACAATATAATATTTCGCTATCTTTCATTTAGAAATTCCAAAAATTGCAAAATTTTACCTTTGACCTTCACGATTTAAGGGTTAATGTTGTACGGTTTTAGTAAAAGATTCAGGGCAAATTTATAATTATCTGTCTTATAAGATTCTGTAAAGGTTTTACTTAAAATTCATAACAGTAAGGAAATTTGTATCACTCGCCAATATATGGCGAAAAATTTAGTTTTTCCCGAAATCACAAAATTTAAATCGAAGGTAGGGGAAAACTATAGGAGGTATTGACATGTTTTTTTCATATTTTTATTCCCTATTATATTTTCAATACATCCCTGTGTGATGATCAACAAATTCTGAAATTTGTATCACAAAATTTTTAAAAATTTGAAAACGGATTTTTGAAACGGCCTTAAAAAAAATGAGTTTGGTAATACCTGCGAATAAAACTCATATACAAGTAACTATGGATATATTTTTGAAACAGATGAGATTCAAATGTTTCCATACATTGAAGGTCCACCTTAATATGTATATTAAAATTGTATGTACATTAGACAGCTTCAAAAGGATTGAATATCGACCAGAAATTTTAGACATTTTTTTTTAAATTGTTTCATCTGTTATAGGAATGCCTACCATTATGTACACTAGGGTTGGTCGATTTAGCAATCGATTTCCAAGAGTATTTGTACTCCACGAAATTTCAGAGCAGTCTAAAATCAGCACTGTTGAAACAATTGCTGATGGATGACGTTTTGACAAGACCACACCACTCGTCAGTTGTAGTGTCATTTACATCGTAATGTATGCTAGAATGTTAAAGTTATTAGATCCAACCTGAAGCCGTGATATATCTCAGTAGGTCATTAAGTTTAGACCCAGATACCTCATCAAGGTTGATCAGTTTGTAGTTGGCCTGGAATTTGTGTCTTTTGACACTCAGGACTGGGCATTCGCAAAGAAGGTGGAAAATCGTTTCCTTTTTCCCCCTATCCTTACAGCTACGACAATGGTCGTTAAAAGGGAGGGAGACCAAAGCGACATGCGCTTTCTGAAGATAATATTTTTAGTAGACCCCAGTGAAATTGCAACTGAAACCGCTTTGCAGATATCCAAAGAAGATCCCATTCTGTCTAATTCGTCTGCCTGTTCATTGCCATAGGAATCCAAACTAAAGTAATGTCAGATAGACGTCCTAGCCTTGACAGAGCATTCTTACATTGTCTGACTAAAGAGGATGAAGTTGCATAGGCATTCTGTGAGAGAAGTGTCATGATCGCAAAAATTTCAGCCCGAAAAACACTACATTCATTTGGAAGACGTTCGTCGCAGAAAACAACAGAAACAACACCACAGCTCATTTTAGAACCGTCTGTATATATTCTGGTGTCATATTCATACACGAGATTACCCCTACACCACTCACTCCTGGATGAAATTATGACCTTGAACACCCTATCTGTATAATGAGTAATTAGTCCGAAGGTTGGTATAGGACCAGAATCCCCGAATGGTCATATTTCCTCGCTCTCCAACATCGAGATGCGTGAAGCCTCGCAGCGCTGCAGGCAGAGGTGGCCATTATATGAAGGTCGATTAGAACAAGGTACAGTATAGTGTTCAGTGCCTCTGATGGAATAGTTCTTAGTGCGCCAGTTATGCAAATACAGGATAATCTCTGGACTTTATATATTTGATCTACAACATAGTTCATTTTAGTTGCAGTCCACCACACAAGAGATCCATAAGTAAGAATTGGACGTACTATAGTCGTATACATCCATTTAACTATGTTGGGACTAAGTCCCCATTTTATAGCAAACATGTTACGACAGTAGTAATAGGCCACCGTGGTGATTTTGACACGGAAGGAACAAAATTGCTCAAGCCAGCCAGTTTGAAGACCAAGAATTGGGTGCATTACTCCATGAAGATTGTTGTAAAACTCAACAAGAGCTTGCAAAATCATTGGGAGCTCCTCAAGCAGTAATTTCAAAGCAGCAGGTTTCATCCAAAAGCAGAAAAATTGGGTACCATACGTATTGAAGCCGAAGGACCTTGAAAGACGATTTTGCATGTCCGAAAGAAAATTATTTTTGCAACGAATCATTACATGCCATAAAAAATGGATACCAAATCGATACCAAAGCCAAACATATATGGCGCTAAGATAATACTCTGTATTTGCATTAGGGACCTATGTATTATCAGCTGCTGAAATCTCACCAGACAGATCATCACAGGAAACCTCTTACGAACGCAACTGATTAGTTTGTAGCGAGCATTGGCCGAAAAATGCCCAGAATATGCAGCCAGACATGAAACCGTAATATTTCATCATGAAAACGGCCACATGTTACAATACCTGTTAAAAAGTGTTTAGAATGAAGTGGGTGGGATGTTTTGCCTCGTGTTTCGCTTCATAGTCAGGACCTTGCTCAGTCCGACTACTATTTGTTTCAATCGATGCATAGGCATTACAAAATTTTTCAAAACGTGTATTTTCTTTAATTTTTGTTTTTTTTATTTCCATTTTTCAATTAATTAATTAATTAAAGCCCACCTTTATAACAAAATATACCTACGTACATACATATTTATAAATGTACTTACTTTTTTGTTGAAATCTCTTGAATTCGCCTGCACAAAACAAAATCAATACACTTGACCTTTATCGAAGAAAGAAACAGCAACCAGCTAACAAAACAAACATCAACTGAAAACTGTTCCAATACAATGGTTTACAATAGATTTTCACTGAAAAACCACTTGAAATTGAGCTGCAAAAGAATTGGATAAAAAAAAGAACAGAAAAAAAACTAAATTAAACAACAAATACTTGTCATAGAAAACTGAAAACAAAAAAACATAGAAAACTCTTCAAAGCTTTTAGACATTTTTTTTTTAATTTTTTTAAAAAACAATGCTAATTCTGATAATATTCAAGGACAAAAATCTGTAAACTATGAAAAATTGTGTGTTGTGAGTGAGTGAGAATAATGAAAATATTGTATTTTTCCAGTAGCTGGCATTCTTTATATGTTATCACAAAAAAACCTATAAAATATTTTTTTTATTAAAACAAAAAAAGAAATGCCTTTTTATTTGCATATTCGAACAATATGAAAGTAAGAAATTTGTTGTGAAAATACCTTTGATATCACTGAAGCCTCTGAAAACTGAAAAACAATCATAATAACAATCAAACTACACGTGGGTGGTATTGTATTTTAAATTGCACAGTGGTGACAATAAACATTGAGTAGCCAAAAGAAAAAAGGATGAGTTTAACTTCAATTATTGGATGTATGACTTAAACATAATATATCATAAATTTATCCAAAGTATTGGCCATTGTTAGCTATGACACTTTCCCATCTTTCTGGCAACATATGGATTCCAAGCCAAAAGAACTGCTCATCTTTTGATGTCAAGACCGAATCAAGACAATATCGAATACTCTGTCCCAAAGTGCGTATCCCAGAGAGAATATTCTGCATCGATCGAAACAAATAGTAGAAGGATGGGGCACGGTCTGTACTATAAAGCGGGTGAGGCAGAATTTCTCAAAAACACAAATTAATCGGTTTATTTGTTATTTCAAAATCGGCAATTTTAAATTATTCGAACAGTTAACCGTCCAAAATTAATCGTTTACCCGATTAACGCTTAATCGATTGAATACTTTAATATGTACCTTTCAAAATGACGTATAAGTTATTAAAAACAAAAACCGCGTTCAAAAGATACACAATCTACTGTAAATCCCATATTTTTAAGTCATACAGCCAATATATTTTTATATAGTGTGAAGCAGTTTTTGCTTTGCCACCCACTGTGCTTTTACAATTGTATTACTTATACAACTTCATAGACTCACTGCATACTTATACACTAGGGTGGCCTTTATTTTTCACTTTTTGCATTTTCGACGCTTCCTTGGGACCAAAGAGCGGCCAATGCATCCCGAAAAAGTCACTGTTTGGTGTGGATTGTGTGCTGGCGCACAGTGGTATGAGAATAAAAAAAGAGGGAAATAAATCTGTAACTTCTAAACCCTTACTCCTATTTGAATGAAATTTCACATGCGCAAAGAGGAAGTGTAGTCGAGTTTAAGTTTTCGGAAAAAATGTTGAAAATTAAATTTTCAAATACGAATATCTCCTAAGCTATAAGAGATAATTGATAGCGACGAGGTTTTATGTAGTGCTCGACGAGGAAATTCTATATGTGTATTTTTTTTTAAAATTGGAACACAGACGAAGAAATAGGATCATTTTAAAAATAGAACATACCCGAGGTGTCCTACTTTGGGAACCCTTGGTCCCGCTCCTGGTGGGCTCATGAGGTCCAAATTCAAAACTTAAACTCGACTACACTTCCTCTTTGCGCATGTGAAATTTCATTCAAATCGGAGTAAGGGTTAAGAAATTACAGATTTATTTCCCTCTTTTTTTATTCTCATACCACTGTGTGGCGGTTCATATTTCATTAAGAACGACGTTGGCTAGGACATCACCGTCGATCGTTATAAGTCGATGATTACAAACTTCTTTTGACCAGAATAAACACTAACGACATATGGTTTCAAAAAGACAGCTATACATATCATACAGCTGATGTCACATTGGACATTCTGCACGAGTGATTTGAGGGCATGGAGGTCGGGTGATTTGACCCCGTTAGGCTCTTTCTTGTGGGGTCACAAATATATGCGAATAAGCCACAAACCACAGCGGCCCTCAAGGCCAACATAATCCAAAGCCATCGGTCAAAGTTAGCCAGATTTATTTACAGGAGTCATGGAAAACTGAAAATTTGGGATGCGATAGACCTTTCAAACGAATAACAAATTTCAATGATATCTCACTTCAATTTAGTGATATGAAGTCCCTAATGAAAGACCCTTTAGGGCATTTTCTTATATTTATTGAAATTAAAAAACAAAATTTAATTTCCGTTTGTAATTTCTACATTTTTCATTTGCGACCCCACAAAGTATATATATTCTGGATCGTTATAGATAGCGAAGTCGATATAGACATGACCGTCCGCAGCCCCCAAATCACATAAATACATGATTCATACATCAATATGTTGGGAATTCTTCCGGCTCGATTGCTATTTAAAATCGACAAAATCGGCCCATAATTGGCTGAGGTATAAGGAAAAAACCGGGACAACCTCGATTTTTGACCTATTTTTCATCTATGTATATCTGGATTGCTAAGTTATTAATATAGACAATATGGATATCTAATGATATCCATATTGTCCATTGCAACATAGTAAGTTGGACCTACAATGGGTCAAAATCGGGAAAAATGTTTTTGAATCCGATTTTTTTTTCATCAAAAAAAATTTTTTTTTCATAAATTATTTTTCCAAAAAAAATTTTTTTTAAAAATTAAAAAACATTTAAAAAAATATTTTAAAAACATTTAAAAAAATATTTTAAAAACATTTAAAAAAATATTTAAAAAAAAAATTTAAAACAATTAAAAAAAAATTAATTTTTTTTAAATAAAAATATTTAAAAAAAAATAAATATTTTGTAGTATAATTTGGTGAAGGGTATATAATAGGGTTCTATAGCTGAAACAAAAAGTCGACTTTTCGACTTTTTTTGTTTTTTAAAAAGTCGACTTTTCGACTTTTGGTAATTTATGAAAAGTCGACTTTTCGAACTTTCGACTTTTTTCGACTTTTCGACTATTTTCGACTTTCCGACTTTTTTCAACTTTTTACCATTTCTTGTAAAAAATACATGGTTTCTACATTTATTGATGCGCCTTTTGTAATGTTTAGAAATAAAATGAAATAAGACGATAATAGTAAGAATTTTGTGTAGAAAAAAGCTTTATTTTATGTGTGCAATATTTTTTTTGAACAATCTAAAAAGTCGACTTTTAATGACTATTCGACTTTTTTCGACTTTTATCGACTATTTTCGACTTTTGAGATAACAGAATCGATTGTTCGACCTTTTTCCGACCAAAAAGTCGATTTCGATTTGTTCGATTGTTCGTTGTTATAGAACCCTAGTATATAAGATATCTTACTCTCTTACTTGTTTTATTAATGTTTTGTTTTTGTTTCCAAAAATTTAATTTGAAAAATATTTATAACATACAACTTACAACGCTACGATACCGATTGTGAATTGGATACATTTATTTTTAAAAAAAAAAAAAAAAAAATTTGTTTGTTTTTTTCAACATTTAATTTTTTTTGGCAAATATTGCTATTTTGAGCCAAATTTTGAAAATTAGATTCTGTATTGGTAGAACCTGAGAGTATTGAAAAAGTGAAAAATTATTGCCACCTTAATACTTATACATACACCTGTGATACCCTGGCTTTGTAAATATTTTATTGTCATCAACTTTTATGAAAATAAATTTAAATTTTTCTGTATATTTTTATTAGTTTATTTGTTTACCAAAAAAGTTCTTTTATGTGTAGGTTTTGAAACTAAATATCCTGCCGTGCTGTTGGCAAAACCCTTCATAGATTATATTATACATAGATCTAGGTACAAAATAGTCAAGACATCAAAATATACCCTAATGTTTACAATGAGCAAATTATTTCTCCAGCTCTCTAAAGTACGGGAAATAAAGCTCTCAAACTAAATAAGTAGTTATCTACAATTTCCTACATCTCCAATTTTCAATATTATAATTGTTACTTTATTTTATGCAATTTAACAAAGTCATTTATATTTCATAATATTTACACTAATTATGGCAATTTAACAAAGTCATTTATATTAAGTGAAATATTTTGATATAAGAAATGCTTAAATCTTAAATCTTATTTAAAACTCTATAGTTTCATAAACATTTATACAAATACTTATGTATTTATTCAAAAGAAACCATGTTAACTGTCAATGCTAAAAATGCGTTTAGCACTTGGGTCCTCCTTCTGCTATTCAGCACTTTAATACTTAGCTCAAAACTAAACAATAAAGAAACTTAACACTTTTATAAAATTTAACCGTTTTTTTTTTCATTCCATTATTTTTTTATTTATATTTTTTTCATTTAAAATAAATTTTTGACGTCTAAAAAAGCCCCCTAAGACGTTTTCCACCATAAAGTTAGTGAAAACATTTTGTACTATTAAATTGCTTCAATATTGTTTTTCAGCTGAATGTAGTTGCTCTAAATGTGTGTGTATGTTACATATGGGCAATTCCATGAATATGTCACGATGGAATATATATTTTATTACCATAAGAGAAAAATCTGTCGCGTACGTTATGTCAAGAACGTCATTATATTTTAGTTATTGTACAATAATATCATCCAAAGATTGTACTGGAAAAAAATATTGGGTTTAGTGTAAGAAATTAATGGAACAAAAATCAAAAACTCCCACGATTCGCAGATTTTCGAATATTTTTTCTTGTATCTTAAAATCACTTCCGCTTTATGTCACGTTCGGTATACCATTATTTCACTCCATATTATGGACAACAATGTGTCGAATGCACTTTTTTTAAATAGTAGCCTCTGACCAAATTATTTTTCAGTTATTCTTATTTTTGCAAAATCTATTTCACTCTTTAGGCGTAAAAATGTCACGCACTATGACATGGAAATACCCATATATTTTCATGAATAATGTGTGTAAATGTGTGAGCATAATAAAACAGTCGTATGTATTGTTTGCCGCTGGATAAAAAGCCGTGAGTGAAAAACGGATATGAAACAGTCAATTCATACATGTGTATGTAACTAGAAGTGTAAACATTATTTGCATTAGTATGGCTCCAATTAAAGAAATTTGTGGAATTTTTCAACTCAAGTTAAGTTTGTGTTAAAATACCAATTCTAAAAAATTGAGTTCTGGAGAGTTGGATCAATGGCGAAAATCGTAAATGTTATGGCTTGTTAATTACTCACGACATATTTTTCTTCAATAAATATGTATATGAAGTATCATAAAATCCAACAACAAAATTTTTTTTTTTTTAATTTTTTTTTATAAAATTTTGTTGGGATAATTTTTTGTCTCTAGGTGCCATCCTAATGTAACATATAACTCGTTTATTTGTGTTTTGAAAGTAATATACAATAGAAAAATAACCGTATGTTATTTACAAGTACAGTGGGCATGCTCATAAAATATATGGTAATAATTATACAACTTTGATAGTTTGTTGGTTTGACTATGAAATTTGTTATATAATTAAAAAAAAATTTATTAAAAATTTTATTAAATCAAACATTTTTTTGTCGGATTTTACGCTAATTTTAATAAAAAATTTCATTGATTTCACAATTTTTTTTTCATCAAAAATGTGTTTTTTCCACCCAAAAAAATAAAAAAAAATTAAAAATTTTGTTACAAAAGAATTATTTTATATATTGTTACGTTTTAACCTTTTCAAAACGTTTGGTTTATTTCCTTTAAATAAACCGGATACTTTTAATTGCAAATAAAAGCCGTTTAGTAGTTTAAAAATTGTATCAACTCTTTATTTATTCAAAATGTACAACAACCACAGAATTAAATAGCCACTCAATGTTTTTTATACACGTTTGTAAATTCGCAGAAATACAGACACAATTTATAATGTACACGAATTTACTTGAAAAACACAACACTCAAGGCACTCAGTTGATGTTTATTCGAAAAGCGTCTCTAATAAACTCACTAACTAATGCAACCTCTGCCACTATTTATAACACTGCATTACCATCTAGAAAGCTCTATTTCTACAATGTTCCTTAACTGAATATTCGAATTCAAACAGCGTTGCCAACTTACGATCAATGGTCAACTGAAAGCTTTTATTTAATAATGCCCACAGATATGTTACAGTTTGCTTAAAATCGTTATATTTGAATTCAAGTACAATTTCGTAACAATATGATATCAAATAAGAATATTCATTGCATGTCGGATCTATTTGTAGTAATAAGTTCGACATAGAGAAATAGAACAGCTGACATAAAACCTTTTCTGTTTTCTTGAATTCAAATTAAAGAAGTAAAGCAAAACTTCCCGCATATGATGATTGGCGTTGGCACAAAATTCGAAATTTTGTGCCCTTCAAAATGACATATAAGTTAATAAAACAAAAACCGCGTTCAAAAGATACGCCATCTATAGTAAATCACTAATTTTTAAGTCATACAGACAATTGATTTATGATTTATTGTATCTTAAATATTTTAAGACCTATAGAACTTGAAATTGTAAAAAAACACAAAAAAGTAAATTTGAATAACAAAAAAATTTATTCGAAAGATCAATACATGGAATTAACATTTGTAAATGATTTCGGGCATATGGCCGTATGTCATGAATATCACTTATAATGTTGGCCACCAAGTAACAAGCATAAACCAGTGACTTCACGTGGCCCACAGAAAATAATCCGACGACCTTGGAAGTCAATCGATAGGTCAAATTCTTGAATTCAAGGTCGCCATATGGCACGTAGCGCCATCCTTTTGAAACCACATCTATCCTGGATCAATGTTATCCATATTTTCAAACAAAAAATAATTGATCATGGTGAGTTAACGATCTACATTGAATTTGAAGAAATATGGACCCATAATGCCACCAGCGTGTAAACCGCACCAAACTGTGCATTTTTCTAGATGTATTGGAGTAGGGTAAACAAAGCAATGCGTGTTTTTCCAATTTGTTGCTGTAAATAAATAAGACAAATAATTAAACAGTAATGATTTCGCTCTGTTTTGAGTGAGAGTTGTTATAGAAAACAAAGAGGACGACTTTAGTAGTTTAGAGTTGCTACAGAAAACAAAGTAGAAGTAATTTAAAGTCACTTTCCATTCAAAATTTGTTTTATAAACCTTTGACAAATTTAAAAACTGTTTCTGCATATGGGGGTAAATATGTAATTGTATATAAGTAAATAATTATTTTTTAATTATGTGTGACGGTTTTCAAACTTCATACGAATCAATTACTTATCACTGCATGAAGTTTAATGAAAAATGGGACGGGTCGGAAAAAATGGTGAGTCGCCTCCCGTACAAAGTAAATAGTTATTTCTAAATATTTTGTGAACTATAATTGCAAGATTCTTCAAACTTAGTCTAAATGGCTCTTTTATAATTTTGCATAGTTTCACTGAAATTGTTCGGGATTGGAATAGTGGGCGTGGCACACCCTATACAAAGTATATAATTAATTTCGAATATCTGTAGAACTATAGTTGTAAAAGTGAATATAGACGGGATTAGATTAGAGGGCATAGCACCCAAAATGGGAGGGGTAGGAAAAGGGGGTGTAATATTTACAAGGATCTTCAAACTTTATCCGCATATCTCTCTTACCATTTTACATAGATTGGCTGAAAATGGTCGGGATTGCATTAGTGGTTGTGGCACAAAGTAAATAATTAATTTTGAATATCTGTAGAACAATAATTCTAAAAGTATTTAAACACTGTATCAATCAATTTATTACCATTCTACGGAGGTTAGCTAAAAACGAATTTATTTCTGACCCCTGTTCGAAGTTTAGCTAAGCATGATCGGCTTAGTATGAATGGCCCCTCCCTTATAAAGGAAAGTTAAAGTAAAGCTTCATATTTAGATAAACGGTTTAAAAATGGGTAAGATCAGAGCAGTGGAGTGGTATCTCCCATACAAAATTAGTTAGTTATTTTCGAATATCAAGTGAACTGTAATTGAGAGATTCTCAAATTTTGTATGTGTAATTTAGATATTTCCATTCATATTTTTTTAATTTTCTAGGGTAGGGGTAGCGAAGTGCACAGGGTTATGCTAGTATTTATTATTGGTTGTCCATATTGTCTATATTAATGACTTAGTAATCCAGATATAGATCAAAAATAGGTAAAAAATCGAGTTTGTCCTGGTTTGTTCCTTATATCTCCGCCATTTGTGTGACAATTGTCTCAATTTTAAATATATACATATGTATATTGACGTATGAGTTATGTATGTAAGTTATTTAGGGTTACGGAAAGTTGATTTCAAGATACAAACGGACATACGGACATGGCTATATCGACTCCTCTATCTATAACGATCCAGCAAATATATATACTTTAAGGAATCGGAAATGAAAAATGTAGAAAATTTTAATTTTCTCAAAGGCCTAATAACTATTATTTTCAATTTCTCTGACTTTTTTCATTCCAGGAAATCGATAAAAAATTGCTTGCATTATTAAGGTTCATTATCTGAAAGTAATGCTTTCATTTAAATGTAATAATTAGTAGGCATAAATTTCAATATTCGTGGGGACATGTTGACATTTATTTTGATAATTCTTACAATAATTTTTGTAAAATGTTTTGCAACTTATATTGAAAAAAAAACCGAATGAATAACAAGTATAAATTACATTTAAATAAAAAAAAATTATAATAATACAATTGAGCATAAATGATGACCTCAATAAAATAAGTCTGAAATACTAATTAAGATCATATATTTATGCACTCTATAACATTTTCTTAAAAATGATTGTTTATGCCAAGCAGTTGTACATATTTTCTGAGTTTGAAAATTATTGGTGGCGATGAAAATAATACCGAATTCTATGTATCAGCAACCGATGTCTTCAAGATATATTGAAGAGCAGAAGATTGATTGCTGAGGAAATCTCATCTCAGTCTGCTAATTTTTCAAAGTATTATTTGAATTAAAACAAATCAAGTTAAATTTGTCAAAAGATGTACAAGTAGGTTGGTGGGTAACTAGTTGATGTTCTTAATGACTAAAAAATTGTTGCATGCGGAGATTGCAAGGTTACTGATTTTTTTTTAAATCATAAGGAGTCATTTGAACTTTTATATCTTTAAAGCAGTCTTTAAATCATCTGCCAAGTTTTAACTATGATGTAGTCTATCTCTGAGTCGTTGCAAATCAACTTAAATTAACTTATTGGTATTCTTATTGCCTTTTGTATGTTTTTGTTATAATTATGTGAGAATTGAATTGAATGCATAAACTCTTATACAACTCAAACACATACAAACGCCTAAAGTTTTTTGTTTTGTTTTCTTGCTGCAGTTGTTTGTATAACTGATGCAATGCATCCGATGATGCTACTAACTACTGCTGTTGCTGCTGCTGCAGGATGATGATGGTGTTGGTTGTTAAGTTTTAAAAACTCACATAAATTTAAGTTAAAACTTTTAATAATACTGATGTTGTTATTGTTGCTGAATTTTTTATAATGTGTTTAAGACAACAACCAAACCAAAGCAAACAAAACAATACAATACAAACTGACTGACAGACAGACATAACATTTGCAGTCGTCGCATCAGTGGCAAGAAGAAAAAAAAATAACAAAAAAAGTTGGTGCGAATTTTTGCTACATGTAGAAATGTTTTTTCTATATTTTTTTGTTGTTTGCAACACAATTTTATTGTTTTATAACTTGTACATTACAATGCAAGAAGAAGTATTTTGTGGAGTATGTGAGTATTTGCAAAAAAAAAATGTAAGTGTCTGAATGTGCAACATGAATTTTTATGTGAATGAGAAGGTTTTTCAATTTTTTTTTTATATAACTAATATTAATATTAAATTTTATGTTACTTTGTTCCGTCTAATTTTTTATACCCTACACCACCATAGTGGGGAGGGTATTATGCGTTTGTGCAGATGTTTGTAACGCCCAAAAATATTAGTCTAACACCCACCTTAAAGTATACCGATCGACTTAGAATCACTTTCTGAGTCGATTAAACGATGTCCGTCCGTCCGTCCGTCCGTCCGTCTGGTTGGCTGGCTGGCTGGCTGGCTGGCTGGCTGGCTGGCTGGCTGTCCATGTAAACCTTGTGCGCAGAGTACAGGTCGCAATTTTGAAGATATTTCGATCAAATTTGGTACATATTACTTTTTCGGCACAAGGACCAAGTCTATTGAAACTGGCTGAAATCGGTCCATTATTTCACCTAGCCCCCATACAAATGTCCCCTCGAAATTGGACTTTATCGGTCATAAATGTTTAATTTATCTATGTATCTACACAAATTTCGCTCCAAATAAGTTTTATATATACAAAATTCATGTCACCAAATTTTGTTACGATCGGTCCATAATTAGTCATAGCTCCCATATAGACCCGCTTCCGAAAATCACTTTAATGTGCATAAATCGCTTAAAAATGTTGGTATACACACAAAATTCAACATAGTTAACTTTAATATAGACATAAATCACACGACCTAATTTTATGGTGATCGGTCCATAATTGGTCATAGCTCCCATATAAGGCCCACTTCCGAAAATCACTCAAAAATAAAAATTATTAAAATTTTAAAAGAAAAATATTTTTACTCATTTACTTGGTGTAGGGTATTATATGGTCGGGCTTGACCGACCATACTTTCTTACTTGTTTTTATCTTCAGTTTGTGTTGTAATAATCATGTGGCGAAAATCATGATTGAAATCATAATTAATTATTAATATGTGTATTGAATAGAAAACTGTTAAGAATAGGGCGCATGGAGAGTTTTACCGATTTCGTATTTAAGCCACTTTGAAACCTAACTTCCGTTCCTTATCGGCTTCTGTTAGTTATTAAGGTCAATGAGTTTTTACAATCGTTACATGTAACCAGTTATTTTAGTTGAGCTGTATATAAAATTCTATAACACTATACAACAAAATCAAATTTTATTCCAAAATTACAAGGACCGACCAATAAATTTTGATAGAGGAGACAAAAAAAAGACACGTGTATTGGCGTTTTGAAAGTTTACATATGAATTTATTTTTTTTTTGGGGGGGGGGGGGGGTGTTGCGTTAAAGTTTCCCAGCTCTGGCACAATCTTATTGTTAATGCTTACATTTTAGGTATAAAATGTATGTAAAATGTTACGAAGAACATTTTTGTAGAATATATTAACCCTCTAAATCCTCAAGGCATGGGTCTTTTTTGCCCTTATTTTTTAAAAAAGCAAAAAACACCATTGAAACAGGGATTTAAGGGATTAAAATGTTCCGCAAAAATATTATCCGTGAAATTTGACTATAAGTCCCTGAATACACCAAAACGGAAAATTCAACCAGAAAGTCAGAAATAAGACAACAATAGAGAGCCTTGGGATAATTTCTCATTTATTAACCCATTAATGCCTGACCATAGATCCGCTCGTACGATTTTAGCTAAATTTTTATAAATGTACCTGGTGGCCCGTAGAAGTTGTTTGGAGTGAAAAAAAAAAAATTTTACCTCGTTACATACCCGGGATAGGACATGGGTATTTAAATACCCAACAGGCTTTAAAGAGATATTTTTGGAATATTTTAAAAATATATATCTTAGTAAAGCAAAGTGTAAAAGTGTATCTCTGTGTAAAAAAGCAAACAATATAACTATAAAAAGTGAAAAAAAGGAATATTTGTTATATTGGTTGGCGTATGTGTTTTACGACTACTACAGTTTCGTACTAGATTAAAGATAAAATGTAACCTGTTTCTTTAATCTGTTTCTTTAAACACATACGCCAACCACGATAAGGGTAATTATAAAAATGATTCATCAGAACTTTAAACATACTGCCGAATTACAAGACAATATTGAAAATTGGTCTAATACAGAAGAAAATTTTTGTATCATGTCATTAGTGAAAATGAGAAATTAAATGACAAAGTGCAATTGTTGCAAGACGAATAAAATCTGACTCGTTAAATTGGAATGAGGAAATGCGGTTGAGTGAAAGAGAGGACGATGGTGTACCAGTGACCTCAACCTCTAGTAATGTTGGACATACATCAGCAAGGAGCTCTAATAAGGGTTCAAAGCGACCTAAAATCGATAAGGGAACAATACCAAAATGGTCTATGCGACTAAACTAACAGTTTTACAAGTTGCCTTCTGATGATACCATGACATATAAAACTTTGTATGAAAACATACCATTATTACAAATTTTTTCGATGGTTAATGCATGGAAGCTACATTGTCTTTGTCGCAAAATGTCGCAATTTGATTTTCGAGTAGAGGTATGGTAAGATCAAATCATCAAAATCCCGCGAAAATTTTGATTTCCGGGGCATAAATGGGGTTTAGGTATGATCGCATTGATCATTTAATCGGAAAACTATCCAGTCGTCATCGTTGTCCGCATTACAATGGAAAACCGAATATGGATGTTTGAAGTGAAAGTTGAATTTGCACCCAGCTCCATGCATCCGGCACTACCACAATGGAGCAGCTCCAGATAAATCTAAAATTTTAAAGCCTAAATAAATTATAACTTTAATTAAATAAATAAAAAAATACAAATTTTCTTTTTATTTACGATAAATTAAATTTTTTTGATATGGAAAAAGTTGTTATATTTGGAACTCATTAAAGTCTGTTTGGTATTTAAATACCCATTTACATTATACACCTAGTGTGGAGCAATTGAGTTTACAAACTACTTTTTACTTTTTTACATTATAGATGGGATGTCCAAAGCTATGTTTTTGTGTTTTTGGTTTTTCGCATTTTCCTTTATTTGGCAACGCTTTTCCCGAGCATTTTCCGACATAGAAAAAACCACCATTTTACCTATACCGAAGATAAAGTAAAAAATTTTACTTTTTTAATTTTTTCTGGGCTAATCAATCTCTTCATCTAAATAAAAATACAAATTGAAGTCATAATCTATAATATGGCACTCGCTAGAATTTTTTTACTGTCATCACTTTTTTGGGTATTTAAATACCCATTAGGCAGGAATGGGTTAAGTATTTTATTTTAAAGTACCCCAAAAAATTTAGCATGAAAAAAAAATAGTTAAAATTTTACTAAAAATCACTAATATCTCTATTATTTAACCTTTGATAGCAAATTTGGATAGGAAGTATTCATTAATTAAATTTTTTTTTAGCTCTAGGAAATTCCACTTCATTATCATACAATGTCCAATTTCCAATGAGAGAAATTATCTTTAAATGTGTAAATGTCAGAGATTTTTCTTTCGGGTTATTAAAAAGCTTCTAACATCAAATTCTATTTTAAGTGTTTTATTTAATATTAGAAATAACTCTGCATGAATCACTCTATATTTGTTATAAAAAAACATCTAAAATGCAAAATATGTACTTCCAATCTCATTCAAAATCTCTATTTTTATACCCATCACCATTACACAGTGGTTTAGAAACGTTTTTTTTTTGGAAATAATTCGGTATCTTGGGAACTATTGGAGATATTGTTACGAAATTTCCGAGTTGATTTACGTTTGTCCTGCATAGCGCTAATGGGGGCCAGTACGTAGCCTCTCAAAGTTGGTGACCTCGGCTCTCAAATTTTTTAAAAAAAATCGCCAAAAATCCATTTATGATGCGAATGAGCTGAAATTTTTAATATAATATTCCTATAAATAGAGAAGGTCTACAAAAAATACGCTTACAAGTGTAGGTTATCTCTATTAGTTGAAGAGATATTCTGGTTTATTTATTTATTTTTTTAATTTTGCTCGATCTTTTTATGGTTTTTTAGATATGGCGGAGGGTCGAAATTTATTTTTAAAATATCGGTTTTATTGGCGATAAAATTCTAAATAAAATAAAAACAACTTGGTAACAGTTATCTCTTCCCTATAAAAAGTTATACGCATCCAAAGTTGGAACTTGTAAAAAAGGACCATATTTTTTACGTTTTTTCCCAAAAAAAAGCCCATATATTTTTTCTTTTGTAGAAAAAAAATTTCTTCGGGACTATATACATATATTTCTGAGGAGTAATTAAATCCTTTATGACTTGGGGATTGATATTTTAGTAAAATTAAATACTTTTATTAAATTTTGGGACTTCATTTACCTTAAAAACTAAAAAAAAATTCATATGATGATTTTCCACGAATAAAAATATAAAATTTGACATAATATAAAATTTTAACAATTAAAGATATCATAACAAAGTTTGGAACCAATATAGACTCAAATGTCCTTAAATCAATGGCATTATAATTTTTGAAATTTTTTATTTTCAAATGCTGAAATTACTAAAACGGGGAAAACGTGTTCCAAAAACTGAGTTTTTTCACAAAAGTGCCTACTGTGAAGTTATTTACCGTGTGATAGTAAAAATACTTAGTAGGTATTTAAAAAACATATGGGGTTATACAAATATGAAGCTTTTTTGTGGATCGGTTCTTTGCCTTTTTAGATTTTTTTACTCAAACCGAATTTTTTTTTTTAAATTGGCCAAGTTTGGATAGGACTTGGGGGTGGTATGTCCGTTTAATTGAGCCAAGTTTTTCTTTACACGCATTTGAATTAAGTTATTTTTCCGGATCATATAAAAATTTTGTTCTGTGTTGCCATAACCATGAGTATCAGGGATATATAGCTATTAGGCTGGGTCGAATTGTATGGACGATCAAAATGTAAAAAAACGTATAGCAGTAACCCAATGTACTGAAAATTCTAAGAAATTTTCCTCAAGAAACCATAGGTCTAAAATCAAATCCTATCTTGCGCATTTCGTCTTTTAAAAAATAAAAAAACAATAGGTCAAATTGAGGATAAATATTTTTTTCAAAGATTTTTTTTCAATTTTTATCCAGTAATAAATTTAATTTTTTTTTTTTTAAAAATTCGTCCTTGTTATACCCTTCACCTTCGTGAGAAGGGTATATATAAGTTTGTCATTCCGTTTGTAATTTCCACAATATAATTTTCCGACCCTATAAAGTATATATATTCTGGATCCTTATAGTCGATATAGCCATGTCCGTCTGTCTGTCTGGTAAAATCAATTTTCTGAAGACCCCAGATATCTTCGGGATCCAAATCTTCAATAATTCTGTCAGACATGCTTTCGAGAAGTTTGCTATTTAAAATCGGCAAAATCGGCCCACAAATGGCTGAGATATGAGGAAAAAACCAGAACAACCTCGATTTTTGACCTATTTTTGACATATATTTGGATTACCAAGTCATTAATATAGACAATATGGATATCTAATGATAGATAGATCAAAGACCTTTGCAACGACGTATATAAGACCATAGTAAGTAGGACCTAAAATTGGTCAAAATCGGAAAAAATATTTTTTAACCCGAATTTTTTTTTCACCAAAAAAAAAATTAAAAAAAAAACAGTTCGAAAATTTTTTTTCCCAAAAACTGAAAATAATAAAAAAAATAAAAAAAATAAATTTTGTTTACCTAATTATATTTAAAATTTGTATTTTGAAGTATAATTTGGTGAAGGGTATATAAGATTCGGCACAGTCGAATATAGCTCCCTTACTTGTTTTTCAATAATAAGATTTTTGGCATCAAAACAAAATTTTGTCACAAAAAAAAAAAAAAAATGTTTCACATAAATTTTTTTTCACCAAAAAATATTTTTGAACGAATCAGCCAATATCGGATACGCTGTTCCAAAGTGAAGCGTTCTGCATCGGGTTTGGACTTCATTCTAAATGAAGTAACCGGTGCGTTGTAATAACGGAATATTATGGTTTCATCTCTGGCCAATGCGCTTTTCAAACGAATTAGTTGAGTGCGTTACAGGTTCACTGTGATGGTTTAAAATTAAGTATTTTTAAAACTCATAATCTGAATGTTCGTACCCTTATTATCAGTAGGGTACAATAATTTAATTCTATTTATGTTTTATTTTGTAAAGAAATAAAAAATATTATAAAAACTAACCAGCATTTTAATATTTTTACTCTATGCTGAAAATTGTTTATGCAATTCTTTTATACATAAGTGTATTTTGTTGTTAATGTAGTTTTCAAGAGTCATACCAGAGTATTGTATATTTAAAGGAATATTTCCAGAATTCATTATATGCCCGGCAGTTTTGGAGCTGGAGAGAAAACGGAAGCTGGTTTGTGTGTGTTTCATTTTAATCATAGCTTAAAATTTATCGTTTATATCTTTACACTAAAGATGATAAGAGAACCTTAAGTTTTTCAGTTAAAAGCCTTGCAAGAAGGATCATACACAGAGAAAACAGAATCGTGATAGCAACCGAATTTGTTGCCAATCGAATGATTCGGTTGCACATATTGAATTTTTCAGTTCTAACAACAGAAAGTCAGTTGATAAAGAAGAATTTCAGTTGAGGCAACCAAACGTTAGTTGCCCCTTCCAAAATATTGTAGCCACAACTGTAAAAATCGGTCACTAAGACAGAATCATTCGATTGGCTACAAATTCGGTTGCTATCACGAATCTGTTTTCTCTGTGTAGGCAACATGCGTTAAATTTAAATAACTTAAATATTCATTAGTAGTTCCAAGAGCTGCAGGGTAATAAGTGCTTGTGATACATAAGAATTTCCTTTTTGACTTCGCGAAAAATTCTTAAAGGTACTTTGTTTTTTTTTTGGGGCATTTTTATATAAAAATAGATTTTACTAGATTGTACTAAGAACTAAGACAAGTTTGTGTGTTTTTTTTTTTAATTTAAGATTACAGCCTTTCAATAACAAAATCTTATTGCAAATTTCAATGGTAGTGAGAGTTTCGACTCAAAGTAAAACTTTGTGCTCTTTTGTGTCTATGGCAGTCGTGGCAAGTTATAACAAGTTAACACATTTAACATTCTTGCAACTTCTGACAAAAAAGCAGCCTCGAAAATAAAATATATACTGCAAAAAATAATCTAAAAAATATAGCTAAAAAGAAAATCAAACATTTTAAGCATTTGCTTAGAGTATAACATGTATGCAAGCAGGGCTTTAAAATGATGAATACTTTAGCAAGATTTTGGATTAGTTCCGTGATCGCTCACTGATTGTCTAAATGCAGTAAATTCTTCACATCCTTAAAATGACAGGTCTCATTCATATAAAGTGTTTGAACTTGTACCCCCCAGTAGCCCCGAAGAACCAGTCACATAGCTATTTTTTTATCTTTCTCTAAGGGCCATTATTACAACTTGCCTTTATAGTTAAAGTTTACTTTAAGGGTACCTTTTTCTATTGCTTAAAGTTACCTTTTACTATAAAAGAAAGTTGTAATAATGGCCCTATAAATTTATGCTTACACTTCGAAATAGTGATTGTTCCGTATCCCATCATGGAGTATCAATTAATTACACAGGTCAACAGAAAAAAAGGCTTCACTAACCACTATATAGATTTGATGCATCATGGTTACCTAAGTACAAAAATGGTAAAATTTTTTAAGTCTATGGATAGATTTTTTTAAAATTTTTTTAGATGTTTCTCCACATAATTTATGATAACTCAAAAAGGTTTAGTTCGATATTATTTGTTTTTGTTAAAATGTTTGTTACAATAACAAAATACATATAAAATTTAGACTCAAAGCACATACAATTTTCTGAAAATGAGTGAATTCACTTAATTGTGAATAAATTCTAAAATAATCCATCGATTTTTATAGTCGATATCTCATTTTGTTCCCATTACAAGTGGCTTTGCGATAATGTTATAAAAGAGAACAATTTTGGTGTTTTCGATTTTTTATGATTTTTGTAAAACAAAAAAAATGCTATTTTCACGTAAAAAATATATTTTTTTGCTTGAATTTGTTATATAACTCCGAAACTATTGAGCCGATTAAAACGCAATATATATATGAAATTTTGTACATAGCACGGGGAAAATTTTTTCCAAATTTAATCATTCAAAAACAGAACATTAACTACACAATTTTATGTATATCACACAAAAACTAAAATTTTGTGAAAATGAGCGAATTCACTTAATTGTGAATAAATTCGACAGGAATCAATCGCTATTTCTGATCGATATCTCGTTTTGTTCATATTACATGTGGCTTTGCGATACAGCAATAAAACTGAACAATTTCAGCCGTTTTCGATTTTTCATGATTTTTTTAAAACAAAAAAATTTACTATTTTCACGTAAAAAATAAATTTTTAACTTCAATTTGTTATTATAACTCCGAAACTACTGAACCGATTAAAACGCAATATATATATGAAATTTTGTACATAGCACGAGGAAAATGTTTTCCAAATTTAATCAATCAAAAGATGAACATTAATTACACAATTTTATGTAAATCAAACAAAAAACTAAAATTTTGTGAAAATGAGGGAATTCACGTAATTGCGAATAAATTCGAAAAGAATCAATCGATTTTTATCTTCGATATCTTATTTTGTTGCTGTTATATGCGACTTTGCGACACAGTAATAAACCTGGACAAGTTCTGCCGTTTTCGATTTTTCAGGAGTTTTTTAAAACAGATAAATTTTCTATTTTCCTGTAAAAAATATATTTTTGGCTTCAATTTGTTATTATAACTCCGAAACTACTGAACCGATTAAAACGCAATATATAAACCCATTGAAGGTTATGTAAATTTGAACTTTTCTAAGTTTAATTCAATAAACTTAGAAACTGGAGAAACTTCTAAAAATATTGTCAATTTTAGAAAAAAAAAATTTTAAAAAAATTTGTCTAAAGAATTGAACTGAACAAGTTCGTTTCGATTAGTTGGTGATCTGTCACAGAGTGTTTGAAAGTGTCAAATGTACTACTTCCATCCAAGAGTGACAGGTTTCTTTCATGCTGTTACGTTTTTACCTTTTAAAATCGATGGTTTATTTCGTTTAAATAAATCGTATTCTTTTAATTGCAAATTAAAGCAATCACTACGGCATTTTTCATTGAAATTCAGAAAATTCCAAATGAAATTTAGAAAATTCCAAATGAAATTGAGAATTTCCATGTTAAATTTAGAAAATTCCAATTGAAATTTAGAATTTCCATTTTAAATTGAGAAAATTCCAAATGAAATTGAGAAATTCAATTTTAAATTGAGAAAAATCCAAATGAAATTGAGAAATTCAAATTGAAATTTAGAAAATTCCAAATTAAAATTGAGAAACATTTGGGGGATTCAAACGGTCTGCTATTAGGTCGTATTGTCATAATGTCGTAAAATATTTATTTATATATATTTATTCTTGTTGTGCTGCAAACAAAAAAAGTGTTATTTTATGACAAACCAATAAACATAGTTCTAAAAGTCTTATTAGTTTATAAGTTTCTTGATTGAAACCCAACAAAAATTTATTTAAACTAAAAAAATATTTTATGACATTATGACAATACGACCTAATAGGAGACCGTTTGAATCCCCCAATTATATAAATTATTTTAAACTAAAAAGAACAAAATTAATGATTATATCAGATATGGAAAGATGTGGTTGTGTGGATAGAGAGACAAATTTCAATTTATTTTGTCGTAGAAAACATGGTTGGTCTCGTACCGCAGGCATTATTCAAATTGATAATTGCAGAGGTTAGTTCACTGTCGAAAGCGCAAACGAATGGGTCAATAGTGTTGATAGCAAGAGTTGGGTAATCAGTTATCTGAACTCGTTTTGGTATGTGACAATGCCCCTTGCCACAGTCGTTTACGTGAAATTTTCGACAACTCTCCAGAAACACTTTTACCAATGCTTAACCCTATTGAAATAATTTCGTCCAAGATCAAAAGTATTGTGATGTCAAAGATAAATATACCAACCGTAAATCCTCATAATGTAGGAGAGCAGAGGGTTTTATATCTTCAAGAATTAATTAACGATTCCAAGTCCTGTATAACTACTGGAGAGCTATACAACATACAACATCATTCCACTTCTAGTAGTTTCATGAATTATCTAAAGGACAAAACTAGATTGTTCTATTTCTAGAGCTTATAACCAGAGTTAAAAACTTTTGTTCATCTCTCGTTTTGTTAATGCATTCATTTACTGCTCTGGCCTGCAAGTAAATATTTTGTTATTTTCTTGGTTGGTTAGATGGTTGCTGGGGTTGCTGGCTCACTGCATATATATCTTTACTATATGTATGTTTTTTTATGTTGACTGTCTGTTTGTCTGTCTGTCAGCCTCTCTATCTGGTTGTTAGTTCTGCCAGTATGTATGTTATGTTTTTAGTTTTGTTTTGTATACGTCGTAGGTTTGTAGGTTTTAGTAAGTAAAGTATGGCATAAAGTATGTGACATGCGGGAATTTTTAAAACCAGTTTTCTATCAAGTTTACACAGCATCAACAGCACCACCACCATCACGCCAACGAGGAGCTACTGAGTGAGTGGGTCTGAAGACAGTGCTAACACAAATATTCCAATGCTCACACACTTAGATACAATTACACACATGTATATATATTAGGGTGGCCTTTATTTGGCTCTGTTTGCGATTTTCGATGACGACCACTGGTGTAAATTAATCATCTGAAAGCCTTGCAAGTAGGTTGATGACTAAACAATTGTGGCATTAGTACTTAAATCATTCAAAACAAGCAGGACCTCATTCGAAAAATTTTGATTTGATTTTTTGTCATCTAATCAACAATTTAGTCTTACAATAAATAAAGCAATCAATCCTTCAGTTTGTGATCAGAGTTTCGTGAGCCGATCTAATGTTTACTACTACTACAAGTATTTGCAATGTTGCATGTTTGTTTGTTTGGTGCTTTTATTTTTGAACATGTCTTTTGTGTTTTTTTTTCAAGTTCTTGTTAGTTTTTTCCCCATTTTTTTCTCTATTGAATTTCAGTTAATACGCTGATGTTGTTGTTAATTTGTATACCCTTCACAATGAGTGGTAAGTTTGTCATTCCGTTTGTAATTTCTATAGATCATTATAGATAACGGAGTTGTCTGTCTGTCTGTTGTATGTATGTTGAAATCAATTTTCCGAAATCCCAAAATAACTTACATACATGATTGATAAATCAATATAAACTTAAAAGTGTCGCTTAGGTTTATATATTAAATTCATGAAAATCGATCCACAAATGGCTGAGATATAAGCAAAAAACCACAACTACCTCGATTTTTGTTTTATTTTGCCTATATCTGGACTACCAAACCATTAATATAGACAATATGGATATCTAATGATAGACATTTCAAAGACCTTTCCAATACTATATATAAAACCATAGTAATTCGGAACTACAGTGGGTCAAAATCGGGAAAAATATTTTTTAAACCGAGATTTTTTTTCAAATTTTGTTTCATCAAAAAATATATAAAATTTTTTATCTTTGTGAAGGATATTTAAGATTCGGCTCATCCGATTGTAGTTCTCTTATTTGTTTTTTTTTTTGTTAAAAAGTAATTTTTTTTTCTCGTTGTTTGCAACTTTTGGCCATAAGCTTAACTTTAACGTGAGGAAAGCAAAGGTTTCAAATGTTTGTTTTCAATTCTTTTTTGTTTTTCAACATTTTGAGTTTGTTTGTTTTAGTTGAGAGAGTCCAAAAATAGTTACTTAAAAAAACGAAGATACAGCTGAGTGCGAAAAAAAAACTAAAGAATTTGATGAATTTTTTATGAAGCAACAAAAGTCATGACAGGATTCTAAACGCACATACTCAGTTCAAGAGGAAAAATATATTTTTTTAAATTAAAACAATGTGGAGGAATACATGTGGTATTCCCAGAAGCCTTTCAAAATTTAATAATATGAAATATTTATGTTTGGCAACTTAATTTCATGTATTTTATGTTTTCATATTTATTTTTCTTCATTTAATCTTTTAATATTTTTTTTTTGTTAATTCTATTTAATCAGTTAACAAAACTAGTTCAAGTTTAACTAGTTTATAATTTCAGAAAACTTTTAATCTTATTTAAATAATATTTTATCTTTTACCTCTTTTAATTTCAGCCATTAATATAATTTGCATAAACTACTTTACTTTACTTGCAGGTAAGTAAAAAAACATTAAATTTTAAAATTCAATTTTAATAAATAATTGCTATGAACAAGTTTAAATTTTAATTTAACCATAAATTATATTTATTAATTTAACTATTGTATAATGATGTCTGTGAATATTATGTTGAATTATTTAGCTTTTATTGTTTTAACAATATTATAAGTTTTGAAGCTAAATTTCTATGAAATGATTGCTTTATTTTTACTAATTGATTTAATTAAAATCATATACAAATTTAAAACGTAATCATAGTTATTATTAAATTATAAATGTTGTTAATAACTAAATAAAACAATATTAAGAGGGCTGGCTGGCTGAAATATTAATGTATGGATGAGTTACTTACCATCAATATGTGGCAATATCATATTTATGAGATATAGGGAGACTACACAACAGTTGGTAGAAAGAGTTAGGTTTATATGAAACTGTATGTTTATGTCCAATTTCATCACTATATTAAGTACTGTAAGACAATTATGAATGTTCTGGTAATTTTCTGAGGGGGGCCTTGTATGGGGACTAGGGACAAATGTTGCCCGATTTTCGCCAGGATTGCCTCATATTCAACATATTGTTACGTTTTAACCTTTTCAAAACGCTGGTTTATTTCCTTTAAATAAACCGGATACTTTTGATTGCAAATAAAAGCCGTTTAGTAGTTTAAAAATTGTAACAACTCTTTATTTATTTAAAATGTACAACAACAGAAGTGAATAGTCACTCAATGTTTTTTATACACGTTTATAAATTCGCAGAAATACAGACACACTTTACAATGTACACGAATTCACTTGAACATACAGCACTCTTTAAAGAACTCAGTTGATATTTATTCGAAAAGCGTCTCTGATAAACTGACTAACTACTGCAACCTCTGCCAGTATTTATAACACTGCCATCTGCACTCTAGATTTCTCTTTAACTGTCTAGAGGTTTCTAATACATACGCCATCTGTTGTGTACTTTCTACAATGTTCTTTAACTGAATATTCGTATTCGAATATACGGTCGCAGTAAACAGCGTTGCCAACTTACAATCAATGGTCAACTGAAAGCTTTTATTCTATATTAATAATGCCCACAGATATGTTACAGTTTGCTATTACAGCACTGCTATTTGAAAGCATTATGCTACTTTTAAATCAGCCGTGTTAAAATCGTTATATTTGAATTCAAGTATAATTTCGTAACAATATGTATTTATGACTACTCAAGCAGTATTCCAGGGGGAGGGACATTTGTATGGGGGCTAGGTGACAATTAACAAATAAACCTTATCAACAGTCCTCGACTTTTTGATTTTTCCGGCTCTTAACTGAAAGGGTAATACTGCTCCTGTCAACAGGTAGCTGTCAGTTGACTCCTGTCAAAATTGGAACAAGCTGCCTCATTTAGTTTGTGTTTGACAGACTTTGTTAACACAAACTTAATGAGGCAGCTTGAGGAAAAATTGGATTTTTTAACGGGAAAAAACCCATCACACAAATAAAGGCCAAGCTTGATAAATACTATGGAAACTCTGCACCATCAATTTCAATGGTAAAATAATGGTTTCATTGTGGTCGTACAAGCACGCAAGATGCCGAACGTTCTGGAAGCCCAGTTGAGGTCTCTATACCCGAGCACTGGAATGAGCTCAAAAGTTTCTTTGATCATTTTAATTGGAAACTACGATTCCTCGACGATAACATTAGCGCAGCTGCCGAGAAGGTAGTAAACACGATTCTGTTGGGGATAAAACTCTTCATACCAAGAAAGAAATTTTCTAACAAATCGAAGGACAAATTTTGATTCAATAGAACGACAAGTTCGAACAAAGTTTGAACGCAGTTAGAACTAAAATATGTCATTTTGAAATTGGTGCAGAAACAAAAAATACCTTTACTGGTCAACTCTGTAGACAGGCACGTAATGACTGTATGAAGATACTCGATCGCTTAGAATACTTGAGGTCCCAAAACTTAGGAACCTTTTCTAACTTTCATTTCAATCTGGGATTTTCCCAATTGTTGGCAGGTTGCCAACGTCCAGCCAATCCCCAAAAAAGGCGACCGACCAATCCGGATTATTATATTATTGCTCAATCGCAATTTGTTCGTCGCTCTCGAAGGTTATGGAGAACATGTTAAACTATCACCTTGTCAATTATTTAGAATCGAATTGACAATATGTCTGCCGCAGTAGTCGTTCAATCGGAGACCTAATGACGTTTCTTTCAGAACAGTGGTGGCAATCAACATATCGCATGGGAGAGAGTAAGGTGGACGTAATCTACATTTCGAATGCATGAAAAAACAAACACAAACTGCGGAGCGTTTTGCTTGTCTGCAGATACACCCAGTGTCTCTGACGGGAATCGAACCCGCAACCCTCAGATTAATAGTCTAGCACACTATCGACTGATCTATCATACACTCAATTGATCTCGCTCGGCGTGGGGGTACAATTTTCTCGTTTTATTTCTAGTTTCCTTCGTGGGGGTACTATAAGGGTAGTAATAGATGGGGTTTGCTCCCAGGGCTCTATTCTTACTCCAATACTTTTTTTTAATTTTCAATGAATGATTTACTAACAAATACTTCAAATCCAATTTATTCTTTGGCGGCTGACACTAATATCTGTCACTCATATTCATTTGACCAAAGACCAACTCTTTCTGAGATTAAACTCTCGAGGGAGAAGATGGATGACTCGATAAATCCTGACCCTTTAACAATCTCCAGATGCTGTGAATTGAACCGAGTTATTTTCAACGCAGTCAAATCTGTAATGCTACACAAACGTTTTGATATTTCACCACAATCAATTGTTCGTATGGGTAACGAAACTGCTGGAGCTTCAGATAACCTTTTGAATCTACACGCAGAGAAAAAATATAGTTGTCCATGGTTACTGTAACCATTTCAATATTGTTACAAGTTTTTTAACAATATTACAGTCACTGTAACTATTTACATGATTGTGGTAACCATATGGTTAATTTGCGATTCACATATACAATCAACCATATATATGGTTACAGTAAACAAGTATAAGTTTGTGATAACCATTCATATGATGAAGGACTTACCATGTTATGTTGCTCTCGGCTTATGGATATCATAATCTGAGAACAACATATTATGATAAATTTATTCATCATATATATGGTTGTCACAACCATATATTTGTTTAATGTAAATTAACCATATTATGGTTACCACAATCATGTAAATAGTTACAGTGACTGTAATATTGCTAAAAAAACTTATAATAATATTGAAATGGTTACAGTAACCATGGACAACTATATTTTTGCTCTGCGTGTAGGTACGTCCGTTGAAATCATCATATATTCGAAGTTGGGAAGACACTTTTAGGTGCTTCGGTTTCTTGAGACCGTGTCTGTCATATTTCTCCCCTTCCGACTTCTATGTGTCGGTTATACAACAACGACAACAAAAATGCTCCCTCTTCCGCCCTATTCTCCTGATTTATCTTGTTTCCAAACTTGAAGATATGAGATATGACTCCAACGATGAAATCATCTCACAAAAAATACCTATTTTGATGACCTCGAAAAATCTTATTTTTTGGGAGGGATACAAAAATTGAAGAAACTTGGACAAAGTGTATAGAGAGGACTTTTTGGCCCACCCTTGTTTTTGTGGAAAATTTCAGCCAACTGGCTGCTTTCGGTTGGGCAGACAGATCGACGCACGGTGGGGCCATTTGAGTTTTTTCTTTGCAAAGATCATCATTTTTGTACCAAATGAGTTAATTAAAGAATTTAAAAGATATTTGATGAACCTTTGAAATGAGTGTTTGAAAAGGTTTCTGCGCCTTTTAGATGCCTACTTATGGGTTAGCAAAATTTAAATTTGTGGAAAAATCAATACTATGGCGAGTAAAATAAAATATTTTTTTAAAATTTTTGATTTCTTATGTTTCTTTTTATGATTTAAAATTATTCCAGAAAAGATTTAATTTTTAAAAAAAAAAAAAAAAATTTTAAATTTTTTGTAAAATATTCCAGAGATTTTTTTAAATTTTTTTTTAATTTATTTTTAAATTCTTTGTTAAATATTACCCACAATTCGTAAAAGAAGGTATATCTAATGGTTTTTCACTGTAATATGTCAAAAATGGTAAAAAAATGTGCTTTCATGCATGTCTTTTTTCAAAATCTTACCTCTAGCAAAAAATAGAGCAAGAAGGGGGTGCTGGAAATGTTTACATTAGGTAAAGGAATAATCAAAGAACTTATTTTGAAAATATGGCAAATATAGAAATTTATAGTTTTTTTTTTATTTTCCATCAAAGTTGAGAAATATTTAAAAATGGATAGTGGGTAAATATCGATTTACCTGGACAAATACAAAGCAAACAGTACAATTTTTGTTTATTCTTTTCTATCAAAAGAATAAAAAATAATGATGATCCGTTTTATAGTTTTCGATATATTGTATCTGAAAGCGGAACAAATTACATAAAAATTTTCTGTTTTTTGAAAACTGAAAATCAGTCAATTTTGAAGGGCTTTATCTTCTGAACCAAAAATATGATTGCAATATTGGTAGCATATTTGAAATCGTTAGACAGTTTTCTGTAAAATAGGTTTATTCAATACTAGCTGATCCGGTGCGCTTCGCCACCCCAATTAGAAGAGTGAAATAGTACTATTAAGTCTCCCTTTGTGAATCTGATTGTAAATGTCTAATTTCATATTTCTGGGTCCATTATTATAGAAAATGCAAAAGAAAGTTACCACTAAAGTCACCTTTTGTGAATTCAAATTCATTCAGAATCATGTGTGCCTAATTTAAAATTTTTAGGTTTATTATTATAAAATAGTACCATTGCGAAAAGTACCATTGCAATAAACAAATAGTACCATTGATTATAACTTTTGAATTCGCACTCACTAAACCATAACCCGTCAAGTTTGAATTTTAAATTTGTATAGCCTTTCCTATATTATCAACTAATTTTGTTTCTATAACAATTAATATTTAAAAATTATCACAAAACCAAAAAAAAAAACGAAACCGCGGTTTTGAAATTCTTCGTTTTTAGGAAACTCTAGGAAAGTTATTATAGTAAATTCAAAAAAGTACCTATGAGAACAAAGAAAAAGTACCAAGAAGTATGGCATTGAATTTTCACTCACTTGGGACCATAGACGCCTAATTTCATATTTCTATGTCAATTATTGCAGAAAATTAAAAAAGTACCATTAGAATATATAAAAAGTACCAAAAAGCCCCCCCTTTTGGTTTCCCACTCACTCCCATATAAGCTAAATTTCATGGTTTTAGGTTAATTGGTGAAGAAATTACAAAAAGTCGAATAAAGAAAAAGTACCAAAAAGTCTATCTCTAGAATTCTCACTCACTTAGGACCATATATGCTTAATTTCATGTTTCTAAGTCCATTTCATATAAAATTCAAAAAGTACCATTAGATGAATAAAAAAGTACCATAGTTCAGTTCTCACATTTTGGTACCTAAATATTGTACCCTATTCCTAACACAAACTTCACTCAGATACATATCAGCTAACTTTAATGTCGATAAGTGAAATAATTTAAAATATTAAAAAAAGTACCATTAGAAGAAAAGTACGAATTTGTCTTTTCTTCCTTGAAACAATCAAGTTCGAACTTTAAAAATATTCCATTTTGCCAAAATTGTTTATGCTACAGACATGTCTCAAAATATTAAAATCTGTGTTAATGTGCCCAAGAAAAAATATGTTTTAAAAAAAGTACCAAACTGTTTACCCGGATTTGGCCCAATCTACACCTTGGTACTCGAGTTCCAAATAACACCCTGTTAGTTAATTTTTGTACGAATCCAGGAACCAATGTTAAAAAATTATCAAAATTGGCTTAATAATTTCAATAAAATGTATTTTCCCGATTTTATCCCCTTTTTGGTATCTTTTTTATCCCCATTGCTTTGGTAAAATTTAATTCAAATAAATTTTTGTATCGTGGTGGGAGCTCATAATAAAATATTCGTATGTCTATGTCAAATTATAGAAAAACATATTCAGTCAGTCAGTCAGTCAGAAACGTTACTCTTTTATATATATAGAAGATTTTTAGGGGCTCAATAAGAAATGTCAAAATCAATATGATGTTTGGTATAAATATCTCTTGAACGAAATGATATAACAAACCTATATAAGCGTATTTTTTGTAGATATTTCCAAGTACTTAACATTCGGATAAGGATTGAATTTTTCAGGATTTTTTTTAAATTTTAATAACCCGAGGTGAAGAATTTTTAAGGATCGCCCACTAGCCCCAACTACCAACCCATGTAAATACAAATCAACAGCTCTGACTGTTTTAAATTTCATTTCGAATTATTTCCAAAATTAAAAAGTTTCTAGACCACTATGATCTGGTTTAAAGCTACTAAATATAATTATGTCTATCTGTGAAATTCATTTAAAATCAGCCCACTATGCAATGTACTCTTAAAACCTTTCACAGCAAATATTTATCTATTCATCTATCCATGCAAAGTTCTCTTGGCTTTATATTTCTTGTCCATTCCTTCAACAAGTTTAACTACTTGTTAGTAGATAGCTTTCATAGAACTATTGTGTCTTGTTGCAAAAATTACTAAGAAATAAAACATTAAATAAATCTATTTTTAAATATTTTCCTTAGCATACCACAATTACTTGTGGTTTGCAAAAATTTATTTTATTACATTTTCAAAAAAAACTACAAAAACAATAAAAACAAGAAATCAATTTGAAGGAAATCAACAAAATATTTCATCATCAGTTTTTGACTAAATGCAATGTGATGCAGCAGCAAAAGCCAGAAAAATTACAGTAACAACATTTGTGCATTTACATACATGTACTAGGTATATGTATTTATGTAGATGCAACAAATACACAAAATTGATGAAAACATCAAATGTTGAAATATCAGGAAAAATTTAAGTTAAAATTTTCAAATTATCTATCAATAAATAAGCAAAAATTAGGAGAAAAAAAAACTAAAACAAATTGAAAAAACCAAAATGCAAATGCATGGACAGACAGACAGACTATTCCATAGACCACGACGCACATGTTTGGATATCGTACATAGAAATAGTTGTCAGTTTGTCTGTCAGTCCATTTCCATCGTATTATGTTACACAAGCTTTTAGTTGTTTATAGTAAATATTTGATAATTAAATTGAGGAAAAATTAGTAATTAAATTAGTGTGTGCCAGCTATTTGGTATTTATTAGATTTTCTTTAGTTTTAAAAAAAAAATTCAAATAAATATTGTGTTTATTTGTCAATAAATTTAGTTACTGGCAGTAATTATTTCAAAGTAGGGCAGTATTTAGTGAAAATGGAAAAATGTTTTCACTGGTAGAGTTGCGAAATCTCATTACAAATTTTGTAAACTAAAATCCTTAAAATCTTTTCATAAATTAAAATGTCAATTAAAATTAAATCATAGAGAAGTTGCGCATAAGGAAGCATCGGACCTTACTTGTCCTAACTTTGTAATACAAAATTCGCAGTTTAAATTTAATATAAGAAACTTTTTCAACGCTTATCCATTTCTTACAATATTGGAGTCATAGTAATAAAAATTCTATTATTTTGAACACAGGATATTGAAACCAAAAATCGTACTTGAACAAAGGATATCTTTCACAAGTAAGAGAGCTATATTCGGCTGTATACCCTTCACCAAATTATACTTCAAAATACAAATTTTAAATATTTTTAGGGAAACAAAATTTTTTTTCCAGAGATGTTTTTTTAAATTTTCAGAAATTTTTTTTTTTAAAATATTTTTTTAAATTTAAAATTTTTTTTTTAAATTTTTTAAAAAAAATTTTTTTTGGTCCAGAGTTTTTTTAAATTTTCGGAAATTTTTTTTTTAAAATATTTTTTTAAATTTAAAATTTTTTTTTTAAATTTTTTAAAAAAAAATTTTTTTGGTGAAAAAAAAAATTCGGATTAAAAAATATTTTTTCGATTTTGACCCATTGTAAGTCCAACTTACTATGGTCTTATATACGTCGTTGCAAAGGTCTTTGAAATATCTATCTTTAGATATCCATATTGTCTATATTAATGACTTAGTAATCCAGATATATGTCAAAAATCAGCCATTTGCTGATTCTCGAAATCATGTCTGACAGAATAATTGAAGATTAGGATCCCGAAGATATCTGTGGTCTTCAGAAAATTGATTTCAACAGACAGACGGACATGGCTTAATCGACTCCGCTATGTATAAGGATCCAGAATATATATGGGGGATTTCACGTCAAGTGAACCAACTTTTAAAATCGATGTCTTCCGATAGGGATGAAATTTACACCAAGGTTAGACCTACTGGATAGTAATTCAGACACAATTCAACAAGATCGGTCCAGAACTCTCTGAGTTAGAGGGGGTCAAAATATGACATTTTTGCCAAACATGTGATTTTTCTCATCCATGTAACTTATTAACTATTGTTCTTAGCAAAATGTGTTCCAAATTGTTTAGATAGCTATTTCTTCAATATTTCGAAAAAAAATATTTTAAAAAAAAAAATTAAAAATTTTTAATATTTTTTTTCCGAAATCAAAAACTTTTTTAACTTTTTTTCAAAATGGGCCCTTTTTTTCCTTGAAGACCTTTTTGGTCGCTTAGTGGGATGCGAGTTTGATATCTATCAAAAAAAAATGTTTTGTAACTGAAAACATGCAATTTTTGACTTTTTTTGCAAAATCAAAAACTTTGTTGACTTTTTTAATTTTTTTTTTGCTCAAAAGAAAGCTTGGATATTTTCCTTTCAGACCTATTTGGTGGCATAGTGGGATATCTTTCAAAATAAATGTTTTGTAACTCAAAACATGCAATTTTTCACTTTTTTTCAAAATCGAACTTTTTTTCCAAAACGGGCTTTTATTTTAAAATATTTTTTTGCTCAAAAGAAAGCTTGGGTCTAGTCCTTTAAGATCTATTTGGTCGCTTAGTGGGATCCGAGTGGGATATATAGCAAAATAAATGTTTTGTAACTCAAGATATACAATTTTTGATTTTTTTTCGGCAAAATCGAACTTTTTATCAAAAGGGGCCCTTTTCTTTAAATTTTTTTTTGCTCAAAAGAAAGCTTAGGTCTATTCCTTTAAGAGCTTTTTGGCGCTTAGGTAATTCTCTCAATTTGATGAGGAGAAAAGGGCTCTATCTATTATGAGCTGCTGAAATCAGGCCCGACTATCGCTGGAAACCTTTACCGAACGCAACTGATTCGTTTGCAGCAAGCATTGGCGGAAATAGGCCCAGAATATGAGGCCAGACATGAAACTGTAATATTCCATCATGACAAGGATCGGCCACATGTTGAAATACATGTGGCAAATCCGGTATAACGAACGATAAAAATTCGTTATATCGAGATGTTTTTTTTTTAATTTTGGACAACTTTTTCTATTTTGGAATTTAACTAAACGTATCCCTAGGTTGGATGAGCGGTGTGACATTAGGAGGCATGAATATCGCCCAAATTTGTATATCTTTAGTAGTTTTTACTATTAAAAAAGCTTTCATTGTAAGGGATTTCGATTCTGAAAATGATTCATATTAGGGACAAACATTTAAAAAAAACTGATTTTGAAGATTCCAGATTCCACTTAATTTGAGTAAAGATAATTTACAGGAAAAACGTAGTCACCATAAAATGTTTGTTATTCCATATGTCATTCATTCATCTAAATTTTTAGTTTTTCGTTCAATGAAATTCTTCTACGGTTTCCCATATTTAATTCACGTGAATTATAGCCTGTTTCACAATATCGAATGAAAGATTTCGTTATCATTCTAAGCGGAAGAAAGCTGATTTTTGATTCCTTAATTTCATGTTTATGTGAAGGAATCAGTTTTCTTTCGCTTAGAATGCGAACGAAATCTTTCATTCGATATTGTGATAACAAGCAATTAAACCACTATAGATAAAATGACAGCAGCAATTATTAAAGAAAGTCATTTTTACATTCTTTGCTACTTTTGTTTTTTATACTTTCTGTTCGTTATATTGAGCGTACAATTTTCAAAATATCCGCTACATAAGGTTGTCAATGTTAAAAATTTGGTCGTTTGTTTGATTTTGTTTGTTTTTTCTCATCATTCGTTATATCGAGCATACAATTTTTGAAACGTTCGTTATATAAGGTGGTCAATGTTACGAATTTGACCATGCGTTAAATCGGATTTTCGTTGAAGCGAAATTCGTTATACCGGGATTTACCTGTATAATGAATTTGTTGGGAAGTTTTGCCTCACCTTGCCCGTCCGACTACTATTTGATTCGATCGCTGCAGAACACTCTCTCCGGGATAAGTTTCACTTTGGAACAGAGTATCCGAATTTGGCTTCATTCGTTCTTGGCCTCAAAGATGAGCATTTCTTTTGGCTCGGAATCCGTATGTTGCAAGAGAGATGGGAAAATGCCATAGCTAACAATGGCCAACACTTTGAATAAATGTACAAATGCTTCAAAATAAAAACTGGAAAATTTAAAAAATCTCGAATTTGAAGTCATCAAATTTTCTGTAGACAATTCGGCTGTGCCGAATCTTATAAAAATGTTACTTCAAAATAAAAATTTTAAATATTTTTAGGTAAACAAAATGTATTTATTTTCCACTTGTTTTTTTTATTTTTTTCAAATTGTTTTTTTAAATTTTAATTTTTTTTTTTTTTAATTTTAAAATTTTTTTTTTGTTTTCTCCATTTTTTTTTTTAATATTTAGCGAAAAAAAACTTTTGGTGAAAAAAAAATCGGGTTAAAGAGATTTTTTCCGATTTTGACGCATTATAGGTCCAACTTACACAGAAAGAATTAAATTTCTGATTCAATCAAGAAATTCCCACAATCTGACAAAATATTGTTTGAATTAGGACCTATCACAAAATTGGTAAATTCAAACATAAAATTTTGCAAAAATTTAATTAAAAAAAAAAACAATATTTTTTCAATTAAAAAAATATGCTATTGAATAAAAATGTTGTTTGAATTTACACACAATTTCAAACAAATATTTGTTTAAAACAGACAAAAATTTCACTGATTCTGGTTTTCTGAAATTTCTTAGTTTTACTGATTCAGTGAAAAGTTTGTCTGTTTCAAATAATATTTTTAAACAAAATTGGTATAGTACCAATAAAAAAATTTGTTAAAAATAAAAATGTCAGAAAATAAAAATAAGAAAAAACTACAAATAAAAAAAGAAAATAGAAAAGTAAAGAAAAAAAAACATTAAACAATGCTATTATCTGTTTATCAGACAATTCACATATTTTTGTAAGCCTTAGACAAAACCAAAACTACTTATATATAAAATATTTTTAACCAAATGAGAATTATATCCACACATCATAAAAACACACATCCAAACGAAATTACCCAATGTGACTAATATGCACATGATAACAACAAACACCCTTATTTACTTGCTGGTTTTGTTGTTTTATCCCAAGTGTTGTATTAAAATAAAAATCAAACAAAAACATTAATAGAATCTATAAAAATATTAATAGAAAATAAAATTAGTTTCAGACAGGCGATTGTTTGAAAATATTTTAGCATTAATTCTTTCTGTGTACTATGGTCTTATATACGTCGATGCAAAGGTCTTTGAAATATCTATCATTAAATTAAAACGGTTCCCATGACTTTATTCGCTGACAAACCCACCTTGTCCTTCTTTGGCACCGATTCACTCCGAGAAATCCGATGTTTTGACTACTGTTTTGTCCTTGGTTTGTAGTGGTGGTAGTCGTCCAAGGTTACGAAACGGCGCTAAAACTCGTCCATATTGAGGTTTAACAACGTCAAATACTTTTGCGAAGTTGTCACACGATTGCGTTTGTGGTCGATTTTGAGTAAAAAGCGGCACCCATTTTGCTTTCTCATATCCAAGTGATCATTCCAAATTAAAATCAATGAGCCAGTTGAGTTGCTTATGCCTCCCACAATCTCTCATACTTTCAAAGTCCGATCGGCCAACACGAAAATGTGAATTTTTTCCAGTGTTTCTAGTGTAGAGACCTCAACTGGGTGTCCAGTATGTCAGGCATCTTCCGTGCTTGTACGGCCACAAAAAAATTCTGTAAACCACATTTTTACCATTGAAATGAATGGTGCAGAGTTCCCATAGTATATATCAAGCTTAACCTTGGTTTGAGAATTTTTTTTCGGCAAAAACTAGAGCTTATTGAGCACACGAAATTCAGTTCTTTAAATTCTCCACTCAAGTTACGCGGTAGTCTGCTATCAATGGCTGTCAAACATAAACTAAATAACGCAGCTTGTTGAAATTTTTACAGGAGTCAACTGACAGATGCTTGTTGATAGTTAAGAGGCGTATTATTCAAAAAGTCACGGTCTTATTGACCCGCCCTTGTATAATGGTATTTTATATAGAACATTTTCTATATAACAGTTTTTTCTATAGCCAATTTCTTGAATAACTGTTTTTTTTCTATAAAAAATGTCTTGTATAACAATTATTTCTATAAAAACTTTCTTGTATAACATTAATTTCTAGGAAAAATGTCTTGTATAACAGTTTTTTTTTCGAATCTAATAAAGTAAATGGATTTTTGGTACTGCTTTAATAAAAAATTCAATAAAAATCTATTGATTTTAAATTATCCTCCTTTTTTCACTTAAAAGCAAACAAAAAATATATACAGGTCACATTTGAAGGTGTTCAATTACATGTAAAACTTTTGTAATCCTCTTACCCATATTCTTAAGTCTTCCTTCTTTTAGTTTTTGTTTCCTTTTTTTTTTTTTTTTTTCAACAGCTAAAGGAAAAGTATCATTATCTTTAACATTTTATTTATTTTTCGCCTTCATAGCAAATCAAACAAAGAAGCAAAAAAAAAAGGTTTACCACAAAAATACATTCAGAACTGAAATGATTGACAGGCGTTAGCACATCACACTGTCCGTCAGTCAGTCAGCCTTTCAGTTGGTTGAACAAGGACACAGGTCCTTTTGTTAAACTGATGCTGATTTTTTTTATTCTATTGACATTTTGAATTTTTACTTAAATAAATATGACGATGATGATGATGGTTATTTTACTTATAGTTTAACTTCACTACAGTTGTAAATTTTGTATGTTTTTATTTAAATTTTTTTTTTCACCCCCTTAACGTTTATCATAAAGAAACTTTAACAAAGTAAGAGGGGGTTATGAAATGTGGAGAAGAGTTCAAACAAAGACAAACTTTTGACAAAATCATGAAACATCATCCAGTGCCGTGTGTCACTCACACCCCTTTAGTTTTGATAGTTTTTTTTTTGTTGGTGTTGACATTAAGCAAAAACGTTGCTGCCTTCGTCCTTCTTAACGAAATTTTAATGTCAATATGCTGGTTTTGTTGTTTTATCTTCTGTTGTTGTTATTTTTTTTTTTTTGGAGATGAGTAACTGTTTAAATAAAATTAATGTATTTTTATATGATGGTCTGTCCATTCTCAATGATATTGCGTTTTTGTTAATGGTGTCGAGTGTTGAGTACACCGAAGGCTGTTTGAGAAAACTTTAAGTCGCATTAATAAATTTCAGAACCGATGCGTCCCGGTTTAGTATTATCCGATTTTAGTTGCAGTTAAATTATTCTGAACAGCACTCTTTGGAAATAAAGAAAAGAAAAAAAACACTATGTTGGAACGACTTTGCACTGACCCAGACTTTGCACTGAGCCTGATTGAACCTTGCTATACATTGTTAAATGCGGTTTCCAAAGATTTTTTTCCGATCCCAATGTTTCATATTGTTTCTTTAGACAGTGTTTAAAAAGCTACGATAACTAACAAATTTTTAACTGTTGCTACAACTACTGCTTCAAAAGTGTAGCATTTGTCTTTTATCGTATTCTTGCTTTTTAAAACTACTGCTACCTTCAAAATATAAAACTCTTAACAGAGCAGTAGTAATAAAACACGAATTGTAAATGGAGTAGTAGCATAAAAATACAAATCATTGCTACTGCTCTATATCGAGTTTTAATTTTTAAGGTAGCAGTAAAGTAGCAGTTGATGCAGCAGTTAAGGTAGCAATAAAAGTAGTCAAAAATGAAAATCTTCAGTCATAACACCAAAATTGACAGAATTAAACACTGTGTGTTGTTTTTGTTTTGAGAGAGTTTGAAAGAATTATTCGTTTTTATTCGTCTCAGATGTTCGTGTTGCTAACAGAAAGATCGTGTTTTCTGTGTGTATAACAAAAAAGCCGAACTTTTGTTTACAACACGACCAACATACACAAATATACATTCACAACAACAACACATAATATACTTTTTTGGCTGAAAATTTTTATTTTTGACTTATTTTATTGCTACCTCAACTGCTACTTAACTGCTACTTTTTCTACTACCTCAACTGCTACTTCTATTACTACTAAATTTTAAAAGTAGCAGAATTAATAAAAAACTAATGACTGCTACATCAAAACATATCAAGCAATAGAAAATAAATTACTCTGCTACTTTTAAATTTTTCTTTTATTAGTACTACTACAACCAAAATGTGAAGGTAGCAGTAGTAGTAGTAATTATTGACTCCGAGTTTTTATTAATTTTTTAACTAGACTACTTGTGTTTTTTCGTTGCTACTGCTACTTGTAGTCTAGTTTTTTAAACACTGCTCCAAACTTTAGAGAAAAGGACAACAAATTTTTAAGACATGAAAAAATTATAATTTAACAATAAAGTTTTAACCAGTAGTTAGCACTAACTATAAGTCCTGGTATTAAAAATGTTTACTGAAACATGTCATATTATTCTGTTACCATTAAGATGTTGTTAAAATTTATTTAAGATTAATTTTTAACTGAGAATTTTTAAACTTAAGACCTACCGTTAGAGCTAACTTCAAGTTAATGAATAGTTTTTACTAAAAAATCCGAGTTAAAATTATAACCCTAAAATTATGTGACAATCCTTCTAAACTATTTAGTGTTACGCTATTGTAGCTTCTGTCCAGCAAACATTCAGGTTTGATATACATTTTGAAATCAAATCCTTTCTCAAGTGTTAAACATTTTGTAGAAAAAACTATTCTACCCAAAATTTTTGGTAGAAACAATTATTCTACTCAAAATTTGTGATAGAAGAAACTGTCATACACATAATTTTCTATAGAAAATAATGTTACACACAAAATTTTCAATAGAGAAAACTGTTATACACAAGATTTTTTATAGAGAAAACTGTGTACAAAATATTTTCTATAAATAAAACTGTTATACACAATATATTCTACATAGAAAACTGTTATACATTAAATTTTCTGTGTATACAAAATTTTCCGAAAAAAATACTGTTATACATTTTCTATAAAAGACCTGTAATACACAACATTTTCCATTAAAAATACTGTTATACACTAAATTTTCTGTAGAAAAAACTGTTATACATACAATTTTCTATAGAGAAAACTGTTATACGAAATATTTTTTAAAGTTAAAACTAAACAATTTTCTATAGAAAATATTGTATGCAAAATTTAAAATACTGTTATACACAAAATTTTCTACAGACAATACTGTTATGCATGGAATTTTTTATAAAAAAAACTGTTATATACAAAATTTCCTATAGAAAGTCAAGCTAATTTTGAATACTCTGTTCTGAAGTGAACCGTATCCCAGAGAGAGCGTTCTGCATCGATCGAAAAAAATAGTAGCAAGGTCTGAACTATAAGGCGGTTGAGGCAAAACTTCCCAACCACTTAATTTTAAATAGTTTTTAACAGGTATTGCAACAACTTGTGGCCGAACATTGTCATTATGGAATAATACGGTTTCATGTCTGGCCGCATATTCTGGTCGTTTTTCTGCCAATGCTCGCCATCGACCATCACAGCTTCCCTGTGATAGTCTGGCCATATTTAAGCAGCTCATAATAGATAGAATCCTTTTGGTCCCACCAAATACAGAGCATCACCTTAGTGCCATGGATGTTTGGCTTTGGCTTCGATTAGGCTGGTTGGCCGGACTTCACATACGACCTCTTACGCTTCGGGTTACCGTAATGGATCAATTTTTCATCGTTAGTAATGATAGCGTTCAAGCAGCGTTTCAGACTTACACAATCGTCTTTGAAGGTATCTCGGCTTCAATTCGTATGGTATCCAATTTTCCTTTTTTTTGGATGAATTCTGCTGCTTGCGAACATTTTGAAATTGCTGATTGAGCTTTTGCAAGCTTTTGTTGAGTTTGACAACAATTTTCATGGGGTCTTCAACCTTTTTGGGGTGATCATTGTCTTCCGTGACAAAATCACCACTTCTGAACTGCATAAAACAACTCTCGCACATTGAAACAGATGGAACACATTCACCATAAGCTGTGGTGAGCAATCGGTGTGCTTCAGCGCTACTTTTTTCAAATTAAAGAAGTAAAGAAGTGAGAATAAAATGACAGATATGTACGCTTCAAAATTACATATAAGTTATTAAAAACAAAAACCGCGTCATAGCAAAAACTCATATATATACAACATTTTCTATAGAAATCGGTTATCCACAAATTTTTCTATAGACAAGTCTGTTATAAACCAAAATTTCTATATAAGAAACTGTTATACACGAAATTGTCTATAGAAAATACTGTTATACAGACGACTAACAGTGGGATCAATCGAAAAAAATGGTAATGAAACTGAATCTTCTAAACTACTGGTCTGATTGCAAAATGATCTACAAATGAACCGTAGAGGAAGATATAGGCTTTAATAAAAGGAAATCTGTGATCATCTTGTTAGCATAGAAGGTTAGATACAGGGTGCCAAAGTCAACAACCTCTGGTTAGGAAAATTTTGTACATCTTGTTTGTAAATAGTACGTGAAAAGCTGAAGGAATTCTTGTTTACTTCACTAAGTTATCTCTTATAGTAAACATTGTATTTAAGTTTAAAATTTTAAAATTTCAGTTTATTAACAGGTTGATTACAAATTCCATTTTCTTAAAATCTATACCCTTCATTATGATTCGTTCATCAGCAATTGGACTAGTATTTTAGAGGATGTACATTTACACAGAGAAAACAGATTCGTGATAGCAACCGAATTTGTTGCCAATCGAATGATTCGGTTGCACACATAGAATTTTTCAGTTCTAGCAACAGAAAGTCAGTTGGTAAAGAAGAATATCAGTTGAGGCAACCAAACTTTCTTTAGTTACCCCTTACAAAATATTGTAATCACAACTGTAAAATTCGGTCACTACGATAGAATCATTCGATTGGCAACAAATTCGGTTGGTATCACGAATCTGTTTTCTCTGTGTATTACCACTTTTTTTGCGACTGTACCGACTGAGCGAACATAAAAATGAGAATTATACTCATCTACATATATATTAAAAAGGAGGCGATTTTGGCTTTTCGTATGTCGACGCATAACGCACAAACGCGTCGACCAAGTTTTTTTTTAACAATATTATAGTCATAGTAACTATTTATATGATTGTGGTAACTATAATATGGTTAATTTACGATTCACATGATTGTATCAACTATACTATGGTTACAGTGAACAAGTATATGTTTGTGACAACCATTTATATGATGAAGGACTTACCATATTATGTTGTTCATGGCTTATGGATATCATAATCTAAGAACAACATATTATGATAAAATTATTCATCATATATATGATTGATTCAAGCATGTGAATCGTAAATGAACCATATTATAGTTACCACAATCATATAAATGTTGAATTGTTTACAGTAAACATGCACAACTATATTTTTTCTGCGTGTAAGCAGTTATAAGTATATCACATAACAATTATATCATTATTTAACTACTTCTAAGTAATGAAGATGGTGTGTAGTTGTCTTTAAACAATGTGTTATTCAATAATTGCAAGTCATTACCAATATTTTACTGGGTCATTTTAGTTTTGTGTTTGTTGGGTGATATTCTCTATACAGTTTTAGTATTCTGATGATATTAAATTTCATTTTATTTCGTTTAATTTATTTCATTATTTATATTTCACTTAATCATAATAATGGAATTGCTGCTGTTTCAAGCACTAAAATAACGTTGATACTAGAAATAAATAACAAACAAAACTAAAAATAAAATATTTTCTTTTAATGATTACAAAACATTTTCGCCAACAAATCAACATTTGAAGAGGCCACTATATAAGTTTAGCTGCAAACTTCTTAATGTGAAAAGGGGTATTAATGGAAAATTAATGAAAAAAAGAGTAACCGCTAACAAATTACATTAGAACTTCATTAATAAACTATTTTGGTTTGTTGGCTGCTATAAAATTCATGACATTAAGATTAAAATAACTACTGGCTGAAAATAGTATCAAACTGTTTAAACAGTGTGAACGTATCTTAGTTAATTAATACTATTTTATTACAATTCCTTAACTTGTTTTAAATGTATATGAAATAAGAAATTTTTATAATTAACTTTTTTAATTATTATTATGTTTATATTGCTAATTGTTTAACCCTTCTCCTATGACTTCCCGGCATTTTGATTGATAAACTTGCAAATGTTTTCAGTTTATTTATATTTTTTTCATTTTTATTGTGTTTACTGCTTATCACAATTTTTTATTAAAAGAAAACAATTATAATTTAATACAATTCTTTACTTTTTTCTCAATTATTTTTATAAATGATTGTATTTTGTTTTACAAATATGAAGTGGCAGCAGCTACAGCCACACAGCAGCATCATTCTTATCATAATTGTGTTGTACTAGTGCACAAAAGTTATTCTAAAGGTCATTTAATGATGCTCATTAATTTCGTTTTATTTCTGTTTTGTAGAAAGGGCCAGGCAGGCACACTTGTGGGAATTTTGAGTTTTTAAATTTGAGTCGGAGTTTCACACTGTCAAGTTAGGAGAGTTTAAGGGTTTCTAATTTCAAAAGTATTTTTGTTAAGTATTCAATTTCACATTCAATTAAAATCTAGCATTGGTACAACAAATTGTTATTATACCCTTCACCTTCGTGAGAAGGGTATATATAAGTTTGTCATTCCGTTTGTAATTTCCACAATATAATTTTCCGACCCTATAAAATGTATATATTCTGGATCCTTATAGATAACAGAGACGATTAAGCCATGTCCGTCTGTCTGTTGAAATAAATTTTCTGAAGACCCCAGATATCTTCGGGATCCTGTTAGACATGCTTTTGAGAAGTTTCCTATTTAAAATCAGCAAAATCGGTCCACAAATGGCTGAGATATGAGGAAAAAAACAGTGTTTAAAAATCTAGACTACAAGTAGCAGTAGCAACGAAAAAACACAAGAAGTCTAGTTAAAAAATTAATAAAAACTCGGAGTCAATAATTACTACTACTACTGCTACCTTCACATTTTGGTAGCAGTAGTTGTAGTAGTACTAATAAAAGAAAAATTTAAAAGTAGCAGAGTAATTTATTTTCTATTGCTAACATAAAAAATAAAAAGTTTTGATGTAGCAGTCATTAGTTTTTTATTAATTCTGTTACTTTTAAAATTAAGTAGTAATAGAAGTAGCAGTTGAGGTAGTAGAAGTAGCAGTTGAGGTAGCAATAAAATAAGTCAAAAATAAAAATCTTCAGCCAAAAAATATTATGTGTTGTTGTTGTGAATGTATATTTGTGTATGTTGGTGTTGTAAACAAAAGTTCGGCTTTTTTGTTATACACACAGAAAACACGATCTTTCTGTTAGCAACGAACATCTGAGACGAATAAAAACGAATAATTCTTTCAAACTCTCTCAAAACAAAAAGAACACACAGTGTTTAATTCTGTCAATTTTGGTGTTATGACTGAAAATTTTCTTTTTTGACTACTTTTATTGCTACCTTAACTGCTGCATCAACTGCTACTTTACTGCTACCTTAAAAATTAAAACTCGATATAGAGCAGTAGCAATGATTTGTATTTTTATGCTACTACTCCATTTACAATTCGTGTTTTATTACTACTGTTCTGTTAAGAGTTTTATATTTTGAAGGTAGCAGTAGTTTTAAAAAAACAAGAAAACGAAAAAAGACAAATGCTACTGCTACTGCTACCGCTACATACACTATTTTGAAGCAGTAGTTGTAGCAACAGTTAAAAATTTGTTAGTTATCGTAGCTTTTTAAACACTGGAAAAAACCAGAACAACCTCAATTTTTGACCTATATCTGGATTACTAAGTCATTAATATAGACAATATGGATATCTAATGATAGATATTTCAAAGACCTTTGCAACGACGTATATAAGACCATAGTAAGTTGGACATACAATGGGTCAAAATCGGAAAAAATATTTCTTAACCCGAATTTTTTTTTCACCAAAAAAAAATTTAAAAAACAAAATTTTTTTTCTAAAATTTAAAAAAAAATTCCGGGATTAAAAAATTTATTCAGATTTCAAATCCCAAATTTTACATTTTTATAAATTTTTGAACGAAATTTCAAAAATTTCTAATAAATATGTTAAATGAGCATTAAAAATTCAAGTCGGTTTTCACGCTAACTCATAAGAGATGAGAAGCCGCATAACAAAAGGTACTTTTTCGAATTTTTTTATAAATTGATTTTTTGGTATTATAAATTAATTATTCTGCGGCGCCTCAGATACAACTGTTAAAATTTAAATCTTTAATCCTAATATAGTTTTTTTTTAAATCGAAAACAATTTTTTAAAATTATATTTTAAAATGCAAAATTTGAATTTTTAATATTTTTTTATTCAGTTCTTTTTATTTACAATCTATCCAATGATATTAAGCAAATTATATAAAATAAATAATAATATTCATTGCTGAACTCCTCTGAGAACAGCAATATACCATACAATATATTGATCTATGTAATTATTTTAAAATAAGTTGTCAGTTAAATAATATATGTATGTACATAATTTTATAAATATTTATTATACATATCCATAGTTAGTTAACGAAATGGCAAATCCAATATGTGATTTCTTTTAAGTCTTCGAACTTCGTTGGTGTCATCTAACAGCATTATGGCTGTTATCTAACATAGAAATTCATAAAAATGTATGTTGCCTACATAACAGCATTTTTATGAATGTAAATAACAGTGCTAGGTTAATTCTCACCGAGTTGTTTAGTTTTCCCTAATTTATTTGACACGTAAAATACATAAGGTAGACATGTTATATATCAATGGATAGAGGATTTTGTCTACTTTCCAATAATGTATACAACTTTTGACAATTAAAAAATTCATGGAATACTTTTTTGAAAAATATGACAAAAAATGCTTTTTATTGAGTTTTTGCATAGATACAAATTTTTCGAATTGAAATTAAATTTTTATTTATAAATAGTTTTTAATAAAATTTCACAGTTATATAGATTTTGCTATTGCAAATAGAAAACTAAAAATAAATTTTGAAATTTAAAATAAGGAATCCTGCAATTCGCAAAAAAGTGTTGAAAAATCCCAAAAAATGGTCTTTTTTAGTTTTTTGGCTATAATATCCATACCAAGGGCGGGGTTATCAAAACCCTTTACAAAACAATTAAAAACATATTTGGCCATCTAAAATGGGTTACTACATTTTGATATCGAGTATGCGATTTGAGAATTTTTGCCCTAAATTTGAATTTTAGATAAAAAATAGGCGATTTTTGGATGGACCTGGTCCTCTCGGTATCAAAAATTTTCAAATTTGTGTTCATTTAAAACATTTAAAGAAAGGTTAGCTTTTCAAAAAGTATAAATACCTAATACATCTTTTTAGAAATTTTTTTAGATAACTTAAAAAGAAAAAAAGTATTTTTTTTCCCAAAAACTAGCGAAAAAACGCCTTTATTAAAATTTTTAAATTCAAATGCATATAACTTTTGAGACAGTCATGATTTTTAAACAATTCTTTTTCTGTATACATTTGTTGTTAGTCTAATAAAAGAAAAATGGAGTAAATCGGGAAATATTTGGATCCGCTGTTATCAAATAACTGGAGTAGGGTGGGTAAAAATGTTGAAAATTTAATTTTCAAATGCGTATATCTCCTACGTTATAATAGATAATTGATAGCTATGACGAGGTTTTTTGTAGTGCTTGATGGGGAGATTTTTTGAAATCAGAACTCAGACGAAGAAATAGGATCGTTTTAAAAATTGAAAATACCCGAGGTGTCCTACTTTGGGAAACAATGGCCGCATCCCTGGTAGGCCCATACGGTCAAAGTTCAAAACTTAAACTCGAAAACACTTCTTCTTTGCGCATGTTAAATTTCATTCAAATCGGACTAAGGGTTTAGAAGTTACAGATTTATTTCCCACTTTTTTTTTCTCATACCACTGTGCAACGTTTTAAATTATATTTTATGGTACGAAATTTAAAATAATAGTCAACTTTATGGATTTAGAATCTAGAATTTAGACTTTAAGGCTTTTGTGGTTAGGCTGAAAATGTACATAATCGTTCAAAACAAAAACCTTATTAAAATTTGTTTTATAATGCGAAATTTAAAATAATAGTCAACTTTATGGACTTAAAATCAACTTTAAGGCATTTGTGTTTAGGCTGTTGATTTTTTGGAAAATATATTACCCCGAATTTAGCATTTATTAGAATCAAAAATAGTTAATTTGTTGAAAGTTGGTTAAAAAAAAATTGTAAAAATTTTAAAATTTGGGATTTGAGATATGAATGAAATGTTGTGATTTTGTTTGGTATCTATTTATAATGGGGTGTAGAATTCAAAAAATGTTTATACTTTTTTTTGTAAACAAACCCCAACTGCGAAGCATTTTGCTTATATGTATACAGATACACTCAGATTCTCTGGCGGGAATCGAACCCGCAACCCTCAGACACTAGCGTCTGGTCTATCGGGCGCCCCTTAACATATATATTATATTTAAACATTTGTAGATAAATGAAATACAAAACCTGAATTGGATTTTTTTTTAACATACTGTTTTTTAAATTTTTGTTTGAAAATCTCGAAACTTTATTTAAACCTCTAAACGTTATTCAATATTGCTAAAATGTTTAGCATTTCGTTTTTAGATGACGAGGAACAATTTAAACTCTTAAGAGCATTGAAAAACCAAAACTAAAAAAAATAAGGGCCATCCTGGCCCGCTACATACTTCCTAACATGCCCCAGTATTTTTCGTACAAATTTCTTTCTACATTTCCAAAAGATTAGTTGTAGCAAATAAGTCCCTAAAGTAAACTATATAAATTTAATTTTTTTTCCTGACTGCAAATAATTTTCGAATTAGAATTTTTCTAATTCTTGCAGACATTTACTAAAAATTACATGGGTATGTATAAATTTGCACCAGCTGTTGAAAATTATCCTTTTTGTTACACTCCTTGAATTTTCCTGTAATTTGTGATTCCTTACAAAAATTATTATTTTTTTTGCACACACTGCAACACATACATAATTTTTTACTTACAACACAGGACCATAATTTAACAATAATTTTATTTCTTTAATATTTTAACACCATTATTATTTACTCACATTTTTATGTGTTAATTGCGCATGTATCTCGTTTAATGAGCGATTTTTCAAGGATACCAGCAATTTTCAAAAAAAGAGAAATTCTCCACCAACAATAAAACTCTACACAAACACTTGGATTTTTGCTCTTAAATAAAGGAAGCTGTTTACAAACAATAGCAGTTGTGTTTATATGTTAACAAGGATGTTTTTTTTTATTTGTATATTTTTTTCATAGAATGATGTTTAATATTTTATAAAATTTTACACTTTAACACTTAAATTCCTTGGTAATTTGTTTAGTTTTTAAGTTTTTTAATAAAATTTGTTAATGATTTAGTTTTAAATGGCAAAAGCAAATCGAATTGATTAGACAGACAATTGGTCATGTAGCATGCTAAAGTTACACTAAAATCTTTTTCTTATTGTCTGGCTTTTGTTGTTGATTATCTCCCCAAAAACCAAATCTCAAACTAAAATGAAAAACACAATTTCAAACACAACAAAAATCAAACAAACACACTCAACACACATATAAATGTATAAATTTGATATAAAAATTGTATTGCTGTTGTTGTTTGCATGAGACCGGTATTTGTCTACAAACAACAACAAATTCTTGCTTACATGTTTGTGTGTGTGCGTGTGAGTAAATGAGCTTCATGTTGTTTGTTTATGTGTGGAAAAACTCACTCAATCATTGCACTCGTTTACACTCAATCACTTGTTTATTTTGCTCGTTATTTCATTTCAGTTGTATGTATTTGAACAGTAAAACAAAAACTGTGTATTTTTATTGCAACATAAACATTTTTGTTCGTTCTTCTTCTTCGTCGTCGTCGTCTTTGCAACAAAATAAACAATTAGAGGTTTTCAATTTCTTTAGAAACTCTACGTAATTTTATCTTTATTTCCATATTTATTTTTACCGTTTTATTTTGCGTCAACAAAAAAAAAGAAAAAAAAAATACACAACAAAGAGAAAAAAACTATTCATCAAATATTGATTGATGATTTGATGTTGTTGACGGTTCAACAAACAAAATACAGTAGTAACAACTATGAACAGTGGGCTAGACTGGAAAATAATTACAAATTTATACATAGATTTTAAACTGCTGATGCGATCTGCTATTTTTTTTTATCAATTTGGAATGCTAATAAAAAGTAAACCAGAAACTTTCACAATATTACTTGGTTGTGCAAAGAAAATATTTTGTATCGGGATTTTTAGCTTTTATTTTGAAACTTTTGTTCAATATAAATTTATTGAAAGTAAAGGCCATTGTTAGCTATGACCTTTTCCCATCTTTCTGGCAACATATGAATTCCGAGTCATATGAACTGCTCATCTTTTGAGTTCAACAATGAATCCAGCCAATTTCGGATACTCTGTTCCAAAGTAGAGCGTATCCTAGAGAGCGTTCTGCAACAATCGAAACAAATAATAGTCGGGCAGGGCACAGTCTGGACTATGCGACTGTCGAAGTCGAATTTCCGAATTTCCAAAATTATTTCGGAAATTCGACTACGACAGTCGCATTTAGGACCCTTTGGACTACCCTCCCTGTATAGTGGGTTACGTGTGCAATTCCATATTTTTCCAAATACGTTGCCTGAAGTTCGTCATAAAAGTGAGGTTAGTTAGGCAACTAAATTATCAATAGAGCAATATCAATTATGGATCCAAAAATAATCGATTTTCAATTAAACTAGTCGAGAGCTATATTCGGCTGTATCGAATCTTATATACCCTTCACCAAATTATACTTCAAAACACAAATTTTAAATATTTTTAGGTAAACAACATTTTTTTTCCAGTTGTTTTTTTAATTATTTGGAAATTTTTTTTTCGATTTGTCATTAAATTTTTTTTTTTTTTTTAAATTTGAATAAATTTTTTTTGGTGAAAAAAAAAAATTTGGGTTAAAAAAATATTTTTTTCGATTTTGACCCATTTTAGGTCCAACTTACTATGGTTTTATATACGTCCAGGCAAAGGTCTTTGAAATGTCTATCATTAGATATCCATATTGTCTATATTAATGACTTAGTAATCCAGATATAGATCAAAAATAGGTTGTGGACCAATTTGCTGGTTTTAAATAGGAAACTTCTCGAAAGCATGTCTGACAGAATTATTGAAGATTTGGATATATCTGGGGTCTTAAAAAAAATTGATTTCAACAGACGGACAGACAGACGGACATGGCTTAATCGACTCCGCTATCTATAAGGATCCGGAATATATATACTTTATAGGGTCGGAAAATTATATTGTGGAAATTACAAACGGAATGACAAACTTATATATACCCTTGTCACGAAGGTGAAGGGTATAAAATTCAAAAAATAGTAAGTTTTTGCTGTTTTTTTGGGCGAAAAGGTGACTGACTTAACTCCTTTTTTATTAAAAAAAAAAACTTTCTTTAAGAACATATAACAATTTTATATTTTTCTGTAAGATATATTTACGGAGAACATTTTGGTATGAAGAATATGTCGCCCCTACGTCCTTCGGAATTTGACCTATCTTTTTATCAAAATTTCAACTTTGGGCCACATGTTCTAAAACCCATAAGCTGGGATCAGAAAATGAAAGAAAAAATAAAAAGCCCCGAAGAAAATGAGCAAAATTGTCAAAAGTGCCATTTTTGGAATTTCTGTTTAAATTAGGAATTGCGTAATTCCCTTTGACCTTTTGACAAGTTATTTTACACTTTGTTATTTAGAATGGCAAATATAAAAAAACGTTGAAAATTTCATTGATTTTTGTTAATAAATAAAGATTTTATTACAAATTACATATTTATTTAGATATACATTTATCTAAAACAAAAATTTGTATCGAAATTTTAATAGGATGGCAAATATTAGGAACAATTTCATTTATATTTATTCCAAAGAATTTTTTTTTGTTTAGATAAGTTAATTTGTGGTCTTACAAAATAAACTTCAAGTCAATATCTCAATTATATTCAAAAATATGCCAATTTAAAACTCCGTCCTTCAAAAATATTTCGAAACTATTTCTTTATATCCTACACCACCATAGCGGGTAGGGTATTATGCGTTTGTGCAGATGTTTGTAACGCCCAAAAATATTAGTCTAACACCCTCCTTAAAGTATTTCTGAGTCGATTAAACGATGTCCGTCCGTCTGGTTGGCTGGCTTGCTGGCTGTCCATGTAAACCTTGTGCGCAGAGTACAGGTCGCAATTTTGAAGATATTTCGATCAAATTTGGCACATATTATTTTTTCGGCCCAAGGACCAAGCCTATTGAAACTGGCTGAAATCGGTACATTATTTCACCTAGACCCCATACAATTGTCCTTCCGAAATAAGACTTTATCGGTCATAAATGTTTAATTTATAAATGTATCTCCACAAATTGTGCTCCAAATAAGTTTTATATATACAAAATTCATGTCACCAAATTTTGTTACGATCGGTCCATAATTAGTCATAGCTCTCATATAGACCCGATTCCAAAAATCACTTTAACGTGCATAAATCGCTTAACTTTAATATAGACATAAGTCACATGACCTAATTTCATGGTGATCGGTCCATAATTGGTCATAGCCCCCATATAAGGCCCACGTCCGAAAATCACTCAAAAATATAAATTATTGAAATTTTAAAAGAAAATTTTTTTTGCTCTTTTACTTAGTGTAGGGTATTATATGGTCGGGCTTGACCGACCATACTTTCTTACTTTTTTTTTATAAATCCCAAACTAAGGCGAATTTCGAAATTCTGGAGAACATGAAATTTTGTATGGCCATGGAAAACATATTATAGAAATCAGAAGTATAAAGTATAAAAATTCATTATTTTGATTCAATTCGAAAAATTTCTATTCGTCCTAATTGTTTCATTTTAAAATAAAATTTAAAATTTGGTGGTTCAGTTATTTGTTTAAATTAAAAAACTGTTTCTCTACTTTATTTTTAATAAATATTAATTTAATAAAAACTAGTTTTAATATGAACGTTTGCTGAAAAAATAATGATTTCGCTAATTTCGATCAATATTTGAGCAATGTCAAAGAACCTTAATTTTAGTTCTTAATGGAACCGTAGTTTCCCAGCAAAAACATGCATTACATAGGAATGAGCAGAAATGAATACATTTACTCTTCATTTCTTTTACATTGGCATTTTAAATCATTACTTTAACAGGGTGATGTCATTTGAGGCAAGCACTTACAGTAAACGCTTACAAATAGGGAGTTAAATAAGTCCATACCATGTTCGCTTACAAATAGAGACTCAAATAAGTTATTCCTAAGAAATAAATTTCAAATTGTCTTCAAAAAATTATATATATTTTCATAGAGGTTGAAAAAAAACAGATTGAATGAAGATCAAATAAATTGTTTCAATTTGGAATAAATTTGAATTAACGGTTGCATGAAATACACTCAGGTCTCGTTTTATGCGGATTCAAATTTATGTGATTTTTAAATTAACGATTTTTTTTTAGAATTTTAACAGATTTTTAAATTTTAGATGTTTTTTTAAATCAAAATGATATTTTACTATATGATGACAATATGATTATATCATCTAGTGATGAAAGTGACGTTGAACCAATTCCAAAACGATGCAGACAATTATTTAGTGATTCAGATTAATCATACATATTTACAGAATTTCCTGAAAAATAGTTTTAGCTTTATTTTTGTACCATTTTCACTTTTTCTGTAATTAATGAATTAATATTATTTTATTGTTTATTTTTTTAACGTATTTTGTTTTTATAGTTTAAGTAAATAAAATAAATACATTTTTGTTGATTTTTTTATGCGATTTTGTTTGAATTTTTTAATTAAAATTTGAATTTATGCGGGTTTTCAGAATTTTAGAACGAATCATTAGTTTTTATATGAAGTTAGAGTATCGTTTTATGCGAATTCAATTTATTTTTGGTACGCATCTATCGCATAAAACGTGACCTGAGTGTACTTTAATATCATATTATTTGTCAGCTATTACTAAACTGCTTCTAAGTAATGCATATGGTATGTTGTAGTCTGCGAATAGTAAGCTGTTCTTTAATTGCATTGCATTACCATGTTTTTGCTGGTTAAGTTTTATTACTGCATATATTTTATTGTTCACCAAACCCACAGTGCAACTTATCGAAGTATAAAGAAAAAGAGTAGCGCATAATTTCAGCATAATTTGTTTTTTGTTAAAGTTGTTTTATTTTTAACATTACCAATGGACCCAATAGGAAATAATTGTTCAATAGGATTTTAGTTAAGTTAATAATAGTTTTAATTAGCCAAAAGTGAAATTATATTTTGAAATTTTAAATACATAAGTATTTAAAAAAACAATAAATTACACAATTATGAATGTAGTTTAATGCATTTAATGGTTTGTTTGAAAATGCTAAATGGCTTCAGGAAGTAATGACACTCTATGGTAAAAATATCAATTAGTAGAAAAAATATAGATTTCAAGACAGTGTGTTTTTAGCTTTATTTAAATATATGTATGTAATATATCTCAAATTGTTAAATACTTTCAAATTATGTATTAATTTGTTTTACAGCTATACTTTTATTTATAACTAAAATACAATGCATCATCAACATTGTTGTCCAACTGCTTATATGAGCCTAAAATTGTTGGGTTACATATATAAATACTAGTTGTATATATGTAAGACACAATAACAGTGAGAACTTTGTTATTAAAAAGTGGGCGGGTTAGAAATAGTAGGCGTGGAATCTATCATAACTTCGTTTATCATAACTTCGTAAACATAGAACTGTTGCCTAAAACGAGTAGAAATAGTTATAGTAACAATGTTGAAATGGTTACAGTAAACATGCACAACTATATTTTTTCTCTGCGTGTAAGCCTTCCAAATTTTACTTCTCCATCTTGTTTGAGCGATCTCGTATCAGTACACGCAGAGAAAAAATATAATTGGGCATGGTTACTGTAACCATTTAAATAGTGTTACAAGTTTTTTAACAATATTATAGTCACAGTAACTATTTACATGATTGTGGTAACTATAATATGGTTAATTTATGATTCACATGATTGTATCAACCATATATATGGTTACAGTAAACAAATATATGTTTGTGGCAACCATATTTATGATGAATAATTTTATCATAATATGTTGTTCTCAGATTATGATAAGCCTTAAGCCGAGAACAACATAATATGGTAAGTCCTTCATCATATGAATGGTTGTCACAACATATACTTGTTTACTGCAACCATATAAATGGTTGATACAATCATGTGAATCGTAAATTAACCACATTATGGTTACCACAATCATGTAAATGGTTACTGTGACTATAATATAGTTAAAAAACTTGTAACAATATTGAAATGGTTACAGTAACCATGCCCAACTATATTTTTTCTCATTTTTGAACCGAATTATTACTTGCGATGAAAAAAGGATCCATTACGATAACCCGAAGCATAAGATATCGTACGTGAAGCCCGACCATCCAACCGAATCGGCACAAAACCCAAATATCCATGGCGTTAAGGTAATGCTCTGTATTTGGTGGCAGAAAAAGGGTCCTAAATATTATGAGCTGCTGAAATCTGACCATACCATCACAGGTAAACTTTACCGAATGCAAATGATTCGTTTGCAGAGATCATTAGCCGAAAATCATGAAAACGTACGACCACATGTTGCAATATCTGTTAAAAACTATTTAGAAAGCTGTAGTTGGTAAGTTGTGCCTAATCCGCTTTATAGTCCAGATCTTGCCCCTTCCGACTATTAATTCTTTCCATCGATGCAAAACGCCACACAGAGGGATGGCTTTGCCGCCGAGAATTATTATATGGACTAAATTAAGAAAAATATTAAATTTTATCAAAATCGTCCACGCCCATCGCCCACTGCCCATACAATCCAAATCGATTTTTTCGCATAAAATTTGTCCTATCCAAGCAAAAGTCTAGAAATTTGGCACATACATTTTCTTAAACAATAAGAGCACGCATGCTAAGTTTTATTAAAATCAGCCATGCCCACCGCATACCGCCCATGCAATCCAATCGCATGCCGAGTTCCAGTTTTTGCCTGCAATGAAAAAAAACTTTACTGAGCGAAGCCGCTTTCGGCCGGCAATCCAAAAAAAAAAAATTTATTTCATTTCCAGAAGTAGGGATTTATGGATTGTCGGCTGAAGGCAGCATCGCCCAGTAAAGATTTTTTTCATTGCAGGCAAAAACCGGCATCGAAAGATCTCAAAAAATTAATGTCCCTAAATATCTTTGTTTTTTTTTAATATCAAATATTGGGTCTATAATTAATTTTCGGTTTATATTATTAATTAAACAATTTTATTGTTTTTTTTTATTACAGGGATAAATATTTATACGTGTATAACAAAAAAAGATTACTATAGCTAGCCTCGTAAATGAAAAAGCAATTACTTTTTCTGTTTCTTGATAAAATCCTCACCCACTTTATAAAACTCCTTTGGCTGGGTATCTTCCATATCATCGAAAAAGTCAGAATCTCGAGCCCAGCACAAACCCAATTCCTTTTTCACTATTACATCTTGCCAAACATCAAAATACTTTCTTTTTAAAAGTTCATCTCTCACTTTTGGTATCCAATCATTGTAGTCATAGGGGCCATAGAAACATGCGGCTCGCTTATATTCCTCTAAAAGTTCAGCGGCTTTTTTAGCGTATTCGGCACTTAATTGATTTTCTCCAAACAAAAGCTGCCATACCATCTCTCTAGCTTCGGCAAATACTTGCTTGTAGCCATCCTCATCGTCACCATCAATTTCGCCCTGAGCTTCCACATTATATTTGTAATCGTCTAATGGTGTTTCTGTAGATATTTTCTTTAAGGTCTTGTCAGTTTTTGCTGGCTCAGTGTTTAGCAGTGAACAGCATTTTCCATACAGTTTCCCTGGTAGCGGCAGATATTTTTTTCCAGCATTCATTGTAGACATCATTGGGCATTATGACATCAGCCTTAATTTTTTCGTCCAACAATTTGACATAAACCTCCACGGGATTATTTAGTAATAATTTTGCATCAAATTTTGCAAATGATGCACCGACTTTTTTGGTAGCTATTATTTTAATTAACGTCGGTCTCACGGGTTCAATTGTTTGGATTACTTAGGAACGGTTAACCGAAAACCGGTTATCTAAAAAGGGTAAATTTTCGGCGCTAGTGTCCCCACAAAGGTCGTTGCCAATTTTTTTTGTATTTAGTAAAAAAAATTGATTCTGGCAGAGCTGGTTGATAGCTTTTATCTTTGTGATGGGGTTGATATCTTAGATTTCTTTACAAAGGTCGTAATGACGCCGGTGGACAGATTTTAAATATTATTATAATAATTTTTTTGGAATTTAAAAATGATTTTCCACTGGGTTTTTTTTATCTCAACTGTAAAATGTGCTTGACTACAGTCGGTCATAGGAGTTGGTACAAACACAGGAAACCGTGGCTGGCATACAGTAAATACTACGTGTGATTATCAAGTGGATAATCTCATCCATCTTACCAAGCATTTTGTATAGCCGTTTTAGATTGATGATGATGTATGTATAAATATGTTTCCATTCTTTTATATTCTTGCTGGCAATTCCAGTTGTTGCTGAACTTCATTGTACTCTCTTCGGTGTAGTTTGCTAACGTCGCCGTTAATTTTTTCAGTGAATTTATTAATGTTTGTATGTTTACATTACTTGAACGAGTATGAAGATGGAATGCATGTCACTTCCCTGGAAATAAGTATTTACATGCAACATACAATTGGACAACTGATAAGACTAATAATATAATACTACAATAATGTGTATTGACTGCCACAGTTCTCATGTTAATCGGGCGCTAGTTGAGCGTATGAATATTTTTGAGTTGCTGTTATCATTATTTTATTTTGAATTTCTGTTTTTTTGTATATTTTTTATTTACTTTGGCATAAATTTATTTGATGTTCTGGTCTACTAATAATTGGTTCCACCAATATTTTCTTTTTTTTTGTCATTTGTTGTTTGTAGTATTTGTTATTTCGACGAGATTTATTATGTAGAATGTTTTCAGTTTTTATTATATTTATTTTATTTTCGTTTATATGATACGACAAAGGCCAGTTTTTTTGTTAGGTTTCTGGTATTTAATTGATAAACAAAAGTGATTTATTGTTAAATTCTTGTTATATTCATATTCTCTCTCACACACACACCCATTATTTGTTTTCGTATTTTTCTCAGATCCTTTTTTTCTGTGGGGTGTGTTGTGTTGGTGTTTGCTTTTTAAATTTATTTCATATTTTTGTGGTAAATGTTAAAAAAATGTATTGTATGTTAATAATTTTTGGTGTGATAAGCTTTTAAATGATTTAAATTTATTAACAATTCGTTGGTAGTTAAATAAAATATATAATTTAACGTTGAAAATCTTCTTTGTACATTAAGGCAGACATACATACATTTTTGGGGTATAAATTATTTGAATACCCTTCACAATGAGTGGCAAGAGTATATATAAATTTATCATTCCATTTGTAATTTTCATTTTGGACCCCACAAAGTGTATATATTCAGGATCGTTACATTTAGCTGAGTTGATTTAGCCATGTCTGTATGTTGAAATCAGCTTTCCGTAGTCCCCAAATAACTTTTAGACATGATTCATACATCAATATATGCGCTATAGTCTAGCATCGTTTGCTATTTAAAATCGAGAAAATCGGTCCACAAATGGCTGAGATATAAGCAAAACACTACTACCTCGATTTTTTACCTCTTTTTGATCTATATATTTCAAAGTATGACCTAAAAAAATTTAAAAAACTAAAAAAAAATTTAAATTTAAAAAAAAAAATTTAAAAAAAAACAATTCGAAAATTTTTTTTTCCAAAAAATGAAAAAACAACTTTGGAAAAAAATTTTGTTTACCTTAAAAATATTTTAAATTTTTATTTTGAACTAGCGCTTTGCCACCCCAATTAGAAGAGTGAAATAGTACTATTAAGTCTCCATTTGTGAATCTGATTGTAAATGTCTAATTTCATATTTCTGGGTCCATTATTATAGAAAATGCAAAAGAAAGTTACCACTAAAGTCACCTTTTGTGAATTCAAATTCATTCAGAATCATGTGTGCCTAATTTTAGATTTATAGGTTTATTATTATAAAATAGTACCATTGCAAAAAGTACCATTGCAATAAACAAATAGTACCATTGATTATCACTTTTGAATTCGCACTCACTAAACCATAACCCGTCAAGTTTGAGTTTTAAATTTGTATAGCCTTTCCTATATTATCAACTAATTTTGTTTCTATAACAATTAATATTTCAAAATTATTAAAAAATTACAAAACCGAAAAAAACGAAACCGCGGTTTTGAAATTCTTCGGTTTTTTGGAAACTCTAGGTCCGTTATTATAGTAAATTCAAAAAAGAAGTATGGCATTGAATTTTCACTCACTTGGGACCATAGACGCCTAATTTCATATTTCTATGTCCATTAATGCAGAAAATTCAAAGTACCATTAGAATATATAAAAAGTACCAAAAAGCCCCCACTTGTGGTTTCCCACTCACTCCCATATAAGCTTAATTTCATGGTTTTAGGTTAATTGGTGAAGAAATTACAAAAAGTCGAATAAAGAAAAAGTACCAAAAAGTCTATCTCTAGAATTCTCACTCACTTAGCACCATATATGCTAAATATCATGTTTCTAAGTTCATTGTTATAGAAAATTCAAAAAGTACCATTAGATGAATAAAAAAGTACCTATAGTTCAGTTCTCACATGTTGGTACCTAAATATTGTACCCTATTCCTAACACAAACTTCACTCAGATACATATCAGCTAACTTTAATGTCGATAAGTGAAATAATTTAAAATATTAAAAAAAAGTACCATTAGGAGAAAAGTACCAATTTCCCTTTTCTTCCTTGAAACAATCAAGTTCGAACTTTAAAAATATTCCATTTTGCCAAAATTGTTTATGCTACAGACATGTCTCAAAATATTAAAATCTGTGTTAATGTGCCCAAGAAAAAATATGTTTTAAAAAAAGTACCAAACTGTTTAGCCGAATTTGGCCCAATATACACCTTGGCACTCGAGTTCCAAATAACACCCTGTTAGTTAATTTTTGTACGAATCCAGGAACCAATGTTAAAAAATTATCAAAATTGGCTTAATAATTTCAATAAAATGTATTTTCCCGATTTTATCCCCTTTTTGGTACCTTTTTATCCTCATTGCTTTGGTAAAATTTAATTCAAATAAATTTCTGTATCGTAATAAAATATTCGTATGTCTATGTCAAGAAAAACATATTTTATGAAAAAGTCCAAAAATAAACACAATTTTTATCCCTTAAGGCTTCGAATATCCAAAAAGTACCAAACTTATATTTTTTATTTTTTGTTAATTAAAGAATACGATTTAAAATTTGTTTCTATGTTTTTTGGTTTAAAAGATACATAGGGTGCAAAAAAAGTACCAAAATACAGTTTTTACCCGTTTTCTCCCCTAAAAGTTTCGAATTTCCAAAAAGTACGAAACACCTATCAGCTTGTTTTTTAAATGGAGTAACATGCAATTTTAAGTTTTTTTGTATCTTTATTAGTTTTGAAGATATAAGGTTACCCACAGTTAAAATTTCGTGATTCTAGCTTCAGTCGTTTGGGCTGTGCGATGATGAATCAGTCAGTCAGTAACGTTACTCCTTTATATATATAGATTATAATTTGGTGAAGGGTATATAAGAGACGGCACAGCCGATTATAGTTCTCTTACTTGCATTATATACATCTCTTTTGAAGTACATGTATTATTTTTTTATAAATAAATGTAGGTATATTCGCTACTAATCCCATTCGTATACCTACTGAATAGCTACACCAGCCATGACAATTTTATGTTCTGGATTTGAAATAAAATAGCCAGCCACATCTCATTTAGAAACCGCCACAATTAGAATGAACACACATAAAACAAAATACAAATAAACGTGTTTCCTTTTAATTGCGTTATTCAAGGAACTGGTTTGAATGATGGGTGGAGGGGACACACGCCATCAAATGGACATTAATTTAATTAGTCATACATTCTATGAACAGTCTACAGTTAATCATAATAAGCGCCACATAAAAGTATAATGTACGCAATATGCACATTTTCGGTCTTCAACAAGCATATACAGTGGTGGCCAAAAATATAGCAATTAATTAAAATAATGTAGAGCCTTTATAAACAAAGTCAACATTTTTCAAAAATAAACAACAAAACGAAATTTTGTTTTTGGGGGTATATTTTACCATAGCCCCTATATATAGTCCATTTCCTAAAATCACTAAAATGTGCAAAAATCTCTTAGAAATATTGTTATCAATTTGAATAATTCTAGTATACATACATATATAGAAATCGCCGTATCAAATGTTATGAAGATCGGTCCATAATTTTCATTGCTTCGAAAATGTTGAATTTTGTGTCAACAAAGTGTCATATGCGGGAAGTTCTGCTTTACTTCTTTAATTTGAAGAAAAGTTCTCACCAAAGCTTATGGTGAATGTGTTTCGTTCAACGTGCGAGAGATGGGTTGTGCGGTTCAGATGTGGTGATTTTGACACGGAAGCCAAAGATCGCCAAGGCCAGCCACAAAAGTTTTAAGGACAAGAATTATAAGCATGATTGGGAGCAACACAATCAGGAATTTCAAACCATTTGTAAGCAGCTGGATTCATCCAAAAGCACCATACAAATTGAAGCTGATCGTCTTTCTGATTGAAAGCTATAAAAGAAAATCATTTTTGCACTGAATCATTACTTGTAATGAAAAATGAATTCTTTACCATAACTCGTAGCGTTAGAGATCGCATTGGAAGCCCGGCAAACCAGCCGAATCGACACCAAATCCAAATATCCATCGGTAAAGCTCGGTATTTGGATGAAATCTTGCAAGACCATCACAGGGAACCTGTACCGAACGCAACTGATTCGTTTGAAGCGAGCATTGTGACAGTAAAAACTATTTAGAAGGAAGTGGTTGGGAAGTTTTGTCTCATCCGCTTATAGTCCAGATCTTGCCCCGTCCGACTATCCGTAATTGGCTTTATTCGTTCTTGGCCTCAAAAGATGAGCAGTTATATTGGTTTGAAATGAATCAATCCCTTCATAAAGAGAACAATTCCATTTCTGTCTCGTCTACACCATTTCCAATTGAATTTCAGAAATTTCTAATTATATTTCAGAAAATTCCAATTCAATTTCAGAAATTTCTAATTATATTTCAGAAAATTCCAATTCAATTTCAGAAATTTCCATTTATATTTCTGAAATTTCCATTTGTATTTCAGAATTTTTATTTTATACTTAAAAAGTTTCCAATTGTATTTCAGAATTTTCCATTTGTATTTCAGAAAATTCTAATAGCAATACCAATGGATATTTCTGAAATACAAATAGAAAATTTTGAAATACAATTGGAAAATTCTGAAATACAATTAGAAACATTTTAAATATAAATTAAAAATTCTGAAATACAAATGGAAATTTCTGAAATACAATTAGAAAATTCTGAAATACAATTGGAAATGGTGTAGTAAGGTTCTTTAGAAATTAGTATTTTTGGCGGGGCTATAGCAACCTAGAACAGCCTTATTTGCCATGCGAGATGAGAACTAATTTTCAATTTCAGATTATTGATATCCCCTCGGGGACAAGTTTTTCGGAAATTTATTAAACTTGGTTTTACGTGGTTTTCTTCCCAAATGTTGAGTCTTAAAAAATTCGGGAAGTAATAAATGGATTTGTGAGAATAATTCCGAGACGTGGTTTTGAAAAAATATGAAAAAGGTCTAATTAAATAATTTAGCATTTCTGAATTTTTAAAGTTCTATCTTTATTATTTTATATATTTTACGAAATACTGCTATAATTTTCTATAAAATAAATCAATTTTTTTAAAAATGGTATCAAAGTTTTTCATAAATATGTTTGAGTGAGCTTCAGAAAATATGTTTCATTAAAACCGGTTAACCGTCTTACAAAAACCGGTTTGTCAAAAAACCGAAAAGTTAAAAAAACCTAAACCGGTGATCAAAAAACCGGTTGACCGGTTTTCAGTTTAGGATACTCTAATTGCCTCCTTACTATTTCTATAGTTAGGTCGAACACTTAGTTCCAAAACGTTTCTTGACTGGTATGCTTATTAAAAGTATTTTGAAATATTTATTAGACACAGAGAAAACAGATTCATTGTAGCAACCGAATTTGTTTCCAATCGAATGATTCGGTTGCACAGATAGAAATTTTCTTTTCTATGAACAGAAAATCAGAATTTCGGTTAAAGCAACCAAACTTTCAAAAATTTTGTAGCCACAACTGTAAAATTCGGTAACTAAGGCAGAATCATTCGATTGGCTACAAATTCGCTTGCTACTATGAATCTGTTTTCTCTGTGTAGATATCTAAACGGACTTAGAGAGTCCTATTTTCATCGCCTTAAATTTTGATTATTAAAATCATCTTCGAGTTTAAATTGTTTACACATCCACAATATTGAAAATGAAAGTACTTTTGAATACTGAATGCGATTTGTTACATCATTCATATGTTTGGCATGGAGACACAGTTGAAATCCAATCTCAAAAGTATTCGATTTTACTCGTAAAGTTCTTTGAAAGATCCAAATAACTAATATCACACTGTTTTGGCTGAATTATTCGAATCTGAGTTTAATTTGTTTAATACAAATTATGTTTCAAAAAGCTACCAAAGCGTTTAAAAGAATTTGCAGTTTTCTACTTCTTTTCAGCAAAAAACATGTATACTAATTTGGGGCATTTAAGTAACAAAGTATTGCCTAATTGATATTTGTATACCCTTCACCTTCTTGAGAAGGGTATATATAAGTTTGCCATTCCGTTTGTAATTTCCACAATATAATTTTCCAACCCTATAAAGTATATATATTCTGGATCCATATAGTCGATATAGCCATGTCCGTCTGTCTGTCTGTCTGGTAAAATCTATTTTCTGAAGACCCCAGATATCTTCGGGATCCAAATCTTCAATAATTCTGTCAGACATGCTTTCGAGAGGCTTGCTATTTAAAATCAGCAAAATCGGTCCACAAATGGCTGAGATATGAGGAAAAAACCAAGACAACCTCGATTTTTTACCTATATCTGGATTACTAAGTCAATAATATAGGCAATATGGACATCTAATGATAGATATTTCAAAGACCTTCGCAACGACGTATATAAGACCATAGTAAACTGGACCTACAATGGGTCAAAATCGGAAAAATATTTTTTAACCCGATTTTTTTTTCAAACCAAAAAAAAATTTTTTTTTAAATTTAAAAAAAAAATTTTAATTTAAAAAATTTTAAAATAATTCGAAAAAAAATGTTTCCGAAAAATTAAAAAAAACAACTTTGAAAAAAAAAAAAATAAATTTTGTTTACCTAAAAATATTTAAAATTTGTATTTTGAATTATAATTTGGTGAAGGGTACATAAGATTCGGCACACCGGAATATAGCCCTCTTCCTTGTTTTCTAAAAAGTTTGTTTCTTTTATACATCCTAACTACTTACATACAAAATTTTTCTTGTACTCTTTTTTCTACCACAACTGCTTACATCTTAAGCTGACACCAAGTATAAAGATCTCGTTAAATTTTAACATTTCCAAGGCAATAGAATAGAAACCCCCCATAAAATTTAATTAATGAAACTAAATATTTTAAAAGAAAAATATAAAACACAGCATGAGCACTGGCAAACGTATTGAAATGGTACAAGTTCGAGTATGACATTCGATTTTATCGATCACAAATATTGAAAATAATAACAATAAAAAAACAGAATTCTTAACTGGAGTCAATAAAAAAAGAACCAAGTTAAAGAACACAGCAGGTTTTCTCAATTCTTTGCCGCTCCAAGTATTAGCAAGGGTATTCACAGTATTCAATTAAACGATTGAAAATGTATTTATAGTTTTATTAAGTTGTAATTAGTATCTATATAATAAACTGGTTAAGGTGGATTTAAATATAAAAATTCCTGGCTTAATTGCACTGTTTTCTGCTGCAGCCACTGGCTGTGAATGCCACAATAAAACCAGTCATCTAAAAACAAAATGCTGCATTTGTGTTTTTTTGTTTTCTTTCCACAAAACTCAAGTCAAAAGAATAAATAAATAAACGCAAAAACAAAACAAAACACAACTAAACAATTTACTCAAAGTTGTGTTGAAAATCAAAAAAAAAAATGAAAACCACTCAAATGCTGGTGTGTGCCACCACAAAAGACGATGACGAAGAAGAAATGGAGGAAGTTATTTAACACTTCAGCTCAAATTGCACTAAGCTTCAGGGATTTTATTAAAATATATTGTAGAAAACTAAAAACATATGTGTGTTTTGTGTTTAGTATAAAAGGGAACATTTAAAGGAAATTTTCTTCTTAATCTGTCAAATTTGTTTAAAGTTTTTGAATATGTACTTTTAACAAGCTGACTTTGTGTCAACTTCCTGCTGAAAATTTGTGTCAATTGTTGTAAATGCACTAGTACCGTGAAATGTGAACACATGACATATCACTTAAGTTATTTAAAAATTAAAAAAAAAATTTAAAAATTAATTAACTTTGATCTAAAAGTTGTCTATTTACCCCATCCTAGATAAATAAAAGGATGAAGTGGCAGATCTCTTTCATAAATATTAACCGGTCCAAAAAATCACGGGACTCGTTCTAGGTCGTTTCCTTACCCTCAAGTCTACTACATGTTCAGAATGGTATAGACAAATATGAAACGAGATATGCATATTCGGAGTATGTTTTCACAAGCGGTTCGAAACAGAATGTTGGTTGCAAAGTGATAGTGTTAACATTCAGTAATTTCGAATCAGACAGGTCATCAGACTTCCAAATCAATGTAATAACGTTCGAGATATTGAAGAACGTAAAATGTGTCCAGAAATATTGGGTATCCTTAAATGGAATAACGAAATTCTTGTCATTCGAGTTCATATTGGTATATGCATACGGCATCTTAACAGGCTTTCGTTCAGCTGGCATGGAATTCAAGAAATACTTCAAATAAATTATACATTACTGCCTGTTTATCGATATTGAAAAAATATGCTTTCATTCGCTGGCTAAGCAAAAGAATTATAATTTGGTTTGATTAACTCCAATCTTTTACTAACGATGATTCCAACGAAAACGTCGAATAGCTAAAGGGACTTCCAAACTTTGACAGTTGATAGCGGCCATATTGTTGACGAAACATCTATTGAATTGGCTGTTGTTTATTCAGTTTGTTTTGCCAAATTACCATGGACGGTTATAGCATTCAATAACAAGAGCTAATGGTAAAATTGTTTTATCAAAATTTTCGAGCAAAGTTTTCACCAAAAAATCATCTTCAGCGATGTGGCCCATTTCTGGCTGAATGCGTTGGTAATTTTATAAAATTGTCGAATTTGGGACGAAACCAATCCACGTGAGATCCAAGAACATCCAATGTATCCCGAAAAATTCACTGTTTGGTGTGGAGTTTGGCTGGCGATGTTATTTCTTAGAGAACGACGTTCGCACACCATTTAGATTCAGCCTGATTTATGCGTCAGACATTTGCGCGATGTTATATTCCATACATAAAGTCATCGGCCTTTCAAACGATTAAAAACTTGCGAAAATATCTCACACACACTTTGTTTTATTTAAATTTAAAGTTACGAAGCGCTTAAAGACCCTTTAAATTCTATTTCTGAATCAAACTCTTACTGTGTATATCTTGCCAATGCATAGTGCAAAGCTGTGACAGTTTACGCGTGGTCTTGCAGTTTTGTACTTATGCTAGTAAACCTTGATATCAATCACCAATTTATGCAGAATCTGTCAAAATGAGAAGCATTAGAGATGATTTTTCAACTCCTCTGTCAGTGTTCTTCAGTCGAATATACCGGTACCGGTAGTCTCACTGAACTATATACAAGGTTTGGCAAAAGTAATCACCCAATTTATTTTTGCAGTGTGTGCCGTTTCACCATCCTTTGGAACCATATGTTTTCCAGTCCCACAGTCTTCGTTTGGTTAGCGGCGTTTTCCAAAAAAAATGGCTCGATGACTCCTCGATCGTAAACAAAACACCAAGCAGTAACCTTGAGTGGGTGTAATGGCTCTTCGTGGGTGATAAACGGATTTTTCGTTGTTACAGAAACGATTATTTTATTTATTCATGTAACCGCTAAGATGGAAATGAGAAGCATCGCTCATGCAAATTTTCGATGAAAATTCGTCGACCTCTCGTTGAGATTTAGGATGGCTTGGCACTGTCTGCACTTTGTCTGCGTAGGGATCACAGGCTAATGCTCGATTGCGTGGCACGATGTTATGGGATCCTCTTAGACGTCTTGGGCAACAGAAGCGATATTTTCAGCAGAATGGCTGCTCCGATCCGGCGAGTCTTGGGAAAATCTAGTATTGTCCCAGTCTCTTTAAGGCGAGTGGTCCAACGACGCAGTGTTTGTCGGATGGCCAGGAAATCTGAAACGAAATTAATTCTGAGCCAACACAACCCACGAATTGTGGATACAATTATTCCGCGTTCTTTCGGATTGAACCAATTAATGGCTTGTCGATTTGTATTCAGCGTTTTGTTTGCTTCACAAAGGTTAGGTTCCATGGGTAGCCACTCTTCAAGCAGCTCACTTGGGGCCATTAAAAAAACTGATCCCATTGTGATACCCAAGGGGTAAACGTCTGGGTATTAATTATACGTCCATCGTTTCCAGGCTAAACCAACCATATTCTCTGATGAAAGAGTAGATTCGTCTAAGACTCAATCTTGATAGCTCATCTAAGCATGATAGGAATGGTAATCCAAGGATGCGTTCCCTCAGGTTTATCAGAGCCGGGCAATGGCAGAATAGGTGGGACACCGTCTCCTCCTCTTCTTGATTGTGACAGCTCCCACAGTAGTCATTGTACCGTAGGCCCAATCTCCTAGCATGTGTCCCAATTATACAGTGTCCTGTAATGAATGATACAATTAGCCTTATTTGCTCACGACGAAATTATTTACGTAGATTCGTGCTTCACAAATGACAAAACCGAATTGACATTTGCGTCATTTGCAAAAATTATAGCGTTTTCCAATAGAGTGATTACTTTTGCTCCACCTTGTATAAGGAATTGCAGTTGACATTTGCTATGAGACGCCTCTTTGCAACTACAGACTGGGTATTAGGACTGACTTCTAAACTGATCTTATCACTTTTTACTTCATTTATCTATAATTGACCATTTTTCACTATTTCTCTCTTTGAATTGCAACTGGTTTCAAACTGAAATCCTTAAAAGGGATTGAATTTCAAAAAACTCAACGAATTAGACAACTTTTCACATCCAGGAATTGAATTACTTTCACTGGTTCAAAATCCCATTCCTATAATGCTTGGATGAGCTATCAAGGATGAATCTTAGACGAATCTATTCCTTCATCAGGAGTAGATTAAATCTGGTTAGTTTAATACGTAGACAACAAAAGTATTATAAGTACCCTGCAGGGTACTTTTACAATACTTTACAATACAGCAGGGCCCTGCTGTTTGGGTATCACAATAGGATCAGTTTCGAATGGACCAAAGTGAGCTGATTGACGAGTGGCTGTCCATGGAACCTAACCTACTTTCACTGGCTTTAAAACTAAACTCATCATCTTAAATTTTATTAATCTTTTATTGCGCTCCCTTCTCTCTCTCTCTAAAGAATTAAAGTTATTGAAAATTATTAAAATCTGTTTTCTTCTAGACCTTATACCTTTCGGAAACGGTCCATAATTGCCTTTATCGTTCTCTCGAAAATATGTTTGAAGCTTACGGATTTCGTTTACATAAATATTGGCTAAAAAAAAAAAAAAAAAAAAAAAAAAGATAAAATTAGTCACGCGTCCAAGAGGATATTTTCTACAGAATGAACATCTCGAATGAAGCCAATTGCAATATTCTGGGTCTTCCGAGTTACTTCGCCCTATAAGATGCCAAAAGCGGGAGTGTCACAAAGATCATACCCAGAGTAAACATATTGATGGTATCCAATGACAAAATGTCTAGTAAATTTTAAGTACCATAAGCACCCTAAAATCGGTCAAATCATCAATTTCATATTCTGGAACTTACCTCCATAATTAGTAATAAACCACTTCCCTTGGGCCCAAATACCAACCATACCCACCGTGGATGCTGAAAAAGTGTTCAGGCATCACATTAACCTAATAACCTATTAACATTAACCTATTAAGAAACTTGAACAAGATTATGTTGGCATCAAGCCTGACCCAGCCACTGATACGTATCACGTATAAGGACTTTGAAACTACTGGGGACAACTGAGACGGCATCATACAGTCAGTCTGAAACCATAATGCAAGGGTTGTTCTGAATGCAATAATATAAGAATTCTCAGATCGACATTAATATGATAACTTCCAAACAACTTAAATATGGAGGATCACCACTGATCTAAATAAACTTGATCTCAAAAAAGAACCAATTCTCGATTATGCAACAAGACTATATAACTTTTGAATTAAAAAATCAATGTTTCCCAGTGCATTCATTATTGCTTCTGATAATATTGTTTAATTTTTGTTGCCTTAAACGAAACATTCCAAAAAGTTGAGTTGAGGGTGAATGAATAATGAGTGTGGAAATTGAAATAAAAGACCTGAAAATAAATTACAACAATAGTAATGAGTCAGAAATACAAACAATTCATTTAAAGAGTGTGTGTTTGTATATGATTCTTTTGTATTTTTTTTATTATTTGTTTTTGTAGTGTGGCACCAGAACCATCATCATCTTCATCATCATACACACCATTAACATTAACATCAACATCATCTCCACAGTCGTCTTTATTGTCATATTCTTGTTCTTTTTCACTTCTTCGTCTTGTTGTTGTTATTGTTTTCATTGTAGTTATTGCTTTTGTTGTTATTATGTACACACAAAAACAATGAGGTCTCTGAAGATGCTGCTCATTGATTATTTGTGGAAGAGAGGGAGCTGCTGTATGGTGTTTTAATCTGTCTGTATGTCTGCCTGTCTGTACTAGGAAATGAAGTCATTATGGACAGAAAGAACAAACAAAAAAAAAGAGTTTTTGATTTCTTCTTTTATGTCCAGTACTCACTCGTATATACAGCCATGCAACAATATAACAATATGTTTTTATTATAATTATTATTCTTAAAGTTTTTATTATTTCTATTGCAGTTAATGTCCGATTAGAATGAACATCTTTGGGCTATACCAGCCAGACATTTATGTATGTGTAGAGTGTAGAGAAAGAAGTATGTATGTAAATAGAAAAAAATTGTATTTTTTTCTGATTTTAATACAAGATTGCAACTTTCACTTAGTCCACATTAAAGGGGGCATAAACTCATTAAATGTTAAACCAATTATTTGCTGGCAAATAGTTTTAAATTGCATAATCTAAAGTGTAGATTTAGGTTAAAACAAGTAAGAGAGCTATATTCGGCAGTGCCGAATTTTATATACCCTTCACTAAATTATACTTCAAAATACAAATTTTTTTTTCGAATTATTTAATATTAAAAATATTAAAAAATATTTTTCCGATTTTGACCCATTGTAGGTCCAACTTACTATGGTGTTATATACGTCGTTGGAAAGGTCTTTGAAATATCTATCATTAGATATCCATATTGTCTATATTAATGACTTAGTAATCCAGATATAGGTAAAAAATATGTCATAAATCGATGTTGTCCTGGTTTTTCTCTCATATCTCAGCCATTTGTTGACCGATTTTGCTGATTTTAAATAGAAAACTTCTCGAAAACATGTCTGACAGAATAATTGTAGATTTGGATCTCGATGATATCTGGGGTCTTCAGAAAATTTATTTCAACAGACAGACAGACAGACGGACTTGGCTTAATCGACTCCGCTATCTATAAGGATCCAGTAAATATATATATTTTATAGGGTCGGAAATTATATTGTGGAAATTATAAACGGAAGGTGGAGGGTATAAAATTGGTGTTTAGTTAAAGGTTTATATGAGCCCATTAGCGCAAAAGTGGTGTAACCTACAACTTTTTAATGATTACTGTTCTGGTATCCTTGCATTACCAATATAAATACAAAAGTGGGATTTGCTACCTTTTGGTATTCAAAACTAGATGGAGCAGAAAAAATCGTTTTTACACAGAGCATAATATAACAAAGTAATGTAGCAAAAGTGGTGTAAGTTGAATATACCTCTAAATAAATAGTTTGGGGTTACACCACTTTTGAACTTATAGCCTCATGTATCCTATGCTTTATGTAATAATTGGAATATATTTCGAACTCATTTACATTTGGATAACTGCATAATATGTTACTTATGTCGGCCTTAAATGTTTTCCAACATAAGGTGTGGTCTCACCTTAATATAACATTATTTTTCTGATAGTTTTTCTCAAAAAATTAAATTTTGTTTTCCAAATATAGACCTAATTTTATTATTAAAAAGAAAAACTTCAAATTGAATCAATATTTAGGTGCATTATAATGATTTCTATAGAATTCATATTAAATTTATGCAATGAATGTTAATTTCTGGTCTTTGAAGTGCAATGATAGATTTATTTACCTCTTTGAAAATATTTGTTTGTTTATGTTCTCAATATTTACTCACACGTTCTGATAAATTTGTCTAGTTGTTTATTTAAATGTGTTTTAGCTACATATTTGTTTGTATTGTTCTTATGAAAATTATGTTAAAAATCATTACAACTTTTTAGAGTAAAGCATTTATGGTTTTCTAATGTCACATTCTTCTATCTATGAATCATCGTTTCGAGATCGTTTTAATGTAGTGACTGAAAATTTTAATTCAAATCAAAATAAAGCCTCTTAAAAAAAAAACGTTACTGCATATAATAATCACACTAAACATTTTATTCTGATTTTCCTAGTTTGTCGCGTTCGTTTGTAAGTGTATACTTTTTCAAAAAACAAATGCATTTTAAGATGGGTAAAATTGAAATGAATATTACTAGGGGTAAAGATAAATGGAAGAAAATTTACCTAAATGACATAAAAATGCGGGATTTTTAAAAATGTTTAGCTTTTATTTTAAAACAGTTGTACAATATAAATTTATTCAAAGCATTGCTAACTATGAGAGTTAGGACTCTTTTGGTCCCAACAAATATAGAGTATTACCTTAGCGCAGGCTCGGATCCAGATTTTTTCCCCCTCCAAATGGTTGACCTGGTTTCGCGCCTGCCTTAGCGCCATGGATATTAGTTTTGGTGTCGATTCAATTCTTCAGTGTTAAAACCGAACAAGCCATATCTCGCACGTTGTAATCGATGCAATTGGTGTGCTTCAGCGGCACTTTTTTCATAAATTAATGAAGTACAGCAATACTTCCCGCTGATGACGCTTCGTTGGCAAAAAATTCGACATTTTCGAAGAAAAAAAAAACTGTTGTTCAATATCTAAGTGAGAATACATAACAGATATGTACCCTTCAAAATTACATATAGAGTGATTAAAAAAAAACTTACACACTATTCCATCCAAAACTTATCCTTGGTCCAATAAATTATTATTATATCCTTCACCATCAGTGGTAAGGGCATATAGAAGTTTGTCATTCCGTTTGTCATTCCGTTTGTTATTTCTACATTTTTCATTTGCGATCACAAAAAGTATAAACATATATTCTGCATCGTTATATATAGTGAAGTCGATATAGCCATGTCCGTCTGTATGTTGAAATCAACTTTCCGTAGCCCCCAAATAAATTACATACATGATTCATACATTAATATATCGGGAATTCTTCCGACTCGGTTGATATTTAAAATCGACAAAATCGGTCCACAAATGGCTGAGATATAAGGATAAAATCGGACTTCGATTTTTGGCCCATTTTTTATCTATATCTGGATTACTACGTCATTAATATAGACAATATGGTTATCTAATGATAGATATTTCAAAGTCCATTGCAACGATGTATAAATATAAGGCTATATAATATATAAGTTGGACCTAAAATTCAAAATCGGAAAAAATATTTTTTAACCCGAATTTTTTTTCATCGAAACAATTTTTTTTGTCATAAATTCTTTTCAAATAAAAAAAAAATTAAAAAAAATTTAAATTTTGTTTTCCTAAAAATATAAAATATTTTTTTAAGTATAATTTCGAATATAGATCTCTTACTTGTTGATTTATGAGTAGAGTTGTCAAATATTCGACATATAGCATAATTTTTAAAAACCGGTTTTCGGTTTTTTCTATCAAAAACCGGTTTTTAGCCTTTTTCTATCAAAAACCGGTTTTTAGCCTTTTTTGTCAATTGGCTTGTAATTTCTACATTTTTCATTTGCGACCCCACAAAGTATATATATTCTGGATCGTTATAGATAGCGAAGTAGATATTGCTATATCCGTCTGTCCACCACTATGTTGAAATCAACTTTCCGTGGCCCCCAAATAACTTACATACATGATTCATACATCAATATATCGGGAATTCTTCCGGCTCGATTGCTATTTAAAATTGAGAAAATCGGTCCACAAATGGCTGAGATATAAGGAAAAAAACCAGGACAACCTCGATTTTTGACCCATATCTGGATTACTAACTCATTAATATAGACAATAGATATCTAATGATAGATATTTCAAAGAACTGTGCAACGACATATACATATAATGACAAGGGGTCAAAATCGGAAAAATATTTTTTTTAAATTTTTTGTCCGAAATTATTTTTCCCCACTATAGCTATATTTCGGCACAGCCGAATATAGCTCTCTTACTTGTTGTATTAAAATTATTAAAAATAATCGCATAAAATCTTAAAATAAATTTTAAAAAATATTCGATTTTGTCGAATAATTCGAGACAAAAAAAACGGTTTGTCGAATAACTCGAAAACCTCCCTTTTGTAAAAACCGGATTAAAAAAACCGGAAAATTGGAAAAAACCCGGTTTTTCGAATAATTCGAAAACCGGTTTGACAGCTCTATCTATGAGTCATTCATATGACAGTATTGTTATCATAATAACATAAAAAATTGGAAAAAAGTTTGAAAAAAAAAAATAAAAAGGACAATTTTGAAGAAACAAATTTTTTTAAAAAATAATTAAATTTTATTTACCTAAAAATATTTAAAATTTCGATTTTAAAGTATAATTTGTTGAAGGGTATATAAGAATCGGTATTGCCGAACAGCTCTCTTACTTGTTTTTTTTTAATTTTTATATATATCCCGTCAGATCTTTCCATCTGGATCTGTTCATAGCGATGTTTTCAATTTCATTCCAGCTAGTATGCATATTTGCAGCATCGATCTCAATTTGTCTACGTCACGTATAAGCTGGAGGTCGTCTTCTGCGGCTGCCTTGCGGGTTCAACTCAATAGCAGTTCTAGCAATATCTGAGCTTGGCATTCGTATGGTATGACCTATCCAGTTACATTTTCCCTTTTTTAATTTTTAGCTTTGAAGAATATGACAGATCCAATATGGGTTATTTCCTATCTTGTAATATTTCGTTACGATATCTCCAATAGTTCCCGAGATATTGACTTATTAAAAAAAACGTTTGTAAAAGACATAGCTTATTAGATTTTTTAAAATTAAATGAAATATGTACCTATGAATAATTTTGAAAACGTATTTTTATAACAGATTTTTGGTTATAGGAAACTGTATTTAAATATATTTTATATTACAAAGCATATTCCTTAATGGTTTCATACATCTTGAATCTGTTGGGAACTAAATGGAATTTATAACTCTTTAGTTCCATATTGGAGGTTTGAACAGAATTTGCATTATTTTGAATGCTAGAGCTTTGAATGTTTCACTTTAAAATTAAATTAATAATATACTTAAATTAAGATTTCTTTTTAAAATACAAAACTTATATGTATATTTTCAAACAAGTTTTTCTTACTTAATTTACATAAATATTTCACCATAAAATAAAGACAATTGTTTTTCGATCACGAACAAATAAATAAATCTCATTGCTCAGCTTCTATTTTTCAATATTATCAATAAAACAAATAAAAAATATAAAAAAAAAAACATAAATCTATCCGATGTAAATCTTGTACATTTTCTTCGACTTATTGCAAAATACGAGCAGAATTGCAACAGCATCCAGCATTAGCAAGCAGTATTGTACTTGTACGAATGAATACGTTTATTTGTATTGTACGTTTGTCAATTTATTTATTACATGAAAATTGTATTGGTGATTACATTTTATACCGAGAATAATCAAATTTATTCAACCGTCTATTTAGTAGGTAAATATAGGCGAATGTACTACTATATGAATGTACTGACTCTGTTATCTATATGTAGATACTGCATACATTTGTATATAAGCAAGTACTGCCAATATTTGCATACAAATCAATATATAGTCGTAGGTAGATCTATCTAATAGATAATGTAGTTATTTTTGCATAGAAATTTCACATCAGGTCTTGTGTAGGAGTATGTAATGTAGTCTTAGTATGTAAACATGTAGGTATATTCGAATGTATTCTACTACATTATTGTTAGTTGTTGTTATTAGCGTAGCAAAACATACTACATGTTCATTGTACAATACAATTCAGCAGATTTACTTACGTTCGTACATGTATTTATAATGAACAAATGGATTTCAAGTGCAATTCGTAAGATACAAATGAAAACAACACAAAACAAAAGAAGGAAATGTTGAAAATTGTGTACAAATTTAGGTTACAAGTCTTAAGGTAGGGTCACACATGACAAATATTTGACGAAAAAGACGTAACCACTAAATAAAATATTTTTGAATTCTTTTATTTATTTTCAAAAACTCCTTTTACTTAAGACAATTCAAAACAAATATTTAGTTTTATTTTATTTGATGCTGTTTGATCTTACAAAACACTTGTAAGAGTAAATACGTCAAACAAATTTGTGCTATAAAAAGTGGTTACGCTTTTTTGAGCAAATATTTGCCATGTGTGACCGTACCTTTAGTAAGTAGATTGTTCCTGTAGTAAAGATTTTCTTAGTTGACGTTCCTTCATCTAGCTATAGAGTTTGACAAATGTAGATTAATACAATTAGGATAGTGGGGTTGAAGAGGTTTTTTTTGGAGTGCTAGTACACGCAGAGAAAAAATATAGTTGGGCGTGGTTGCTGTAACCATTTCAATATTGTTACAAGTTTTTTAACTATATTATAGTCACAGTAATCATTTACATGATTGTGGTAACCATAATATGGTTAAGTTACGATTCACATGATTGTATCAACCACATATATGGTTACAGTAAACAAATATATGTTTGTGACAACCATTCATATGATGAAGGACTTATCATATTATGTTGCTCTCGGCTTAAGGCTTATCATCATCTGAGAACAACATATTATGATAAAATTATTCATCATAAATATGGTTGCCACAAACATATATTTGTTTACTGTAACCATATATATGGTTGATACAATCATGTGAATCGTAAATTAACCACAATCATGTAAATAGTTACTGTGACAATAATATTGTTAAAAATCTTGTAACACTATTTAAATGGTAACAGTAACCATGCCCAATTATATTTTTTTTCTGCGTGTAGTTGCTGTCACAATTTCTATATAATTTTTAGATTTTAAGAATTTGTTAAATCTACTTGCATTGCTGACAAATGAACCATCTCATGTTTGCTGAATTACTTATTTTAGGTCTCAATTTAACTGCACTTGACAAATATTTGCCGACTAATAGACGAAATCGAGGTTGGGTTGAAAATATAAAAGATCACTGATAATCGTTCTTTTATAATTTTGTCCACAAATTACCATCATTTAGTCACATTTATGCACCATATGAAAAATCTATTTTTCGTTGACTTAAAAATGCCGAATTTTTCAAAGTTTTTCTTTTATTTTGAAACATTTGTATACAAATTTATTTAACATATTGGCCATTACATATAACATTTTCCCATCTTTCTGGCAACATATGGATTCCGAGCTAAAAGAACTGCTTATCTTTTGAGAAAAAGAACGAATCAAACCAATATCGGCTACTCTGTTCCAAAGTGAAGCGTATCGCAGAGAGAGCGTTCTGATTCGATCGAAACAAATAGTTGTCGGACGGGGCACGGTCTTAACTATAAAGCGGGTGAGGCAAAATAGTTTTTAACAGGTAATGTAACGTGTATCCGAGTGTTGTCATGATGGAATATTACAGTATCATTTCTGGCCGCTTATGGTCAATTGTCTCTTCAAACGAATCAGTTGTGTTCGGTACAGGTTTCCTGTGATGTTTTGGCCAGATTTCAGCAGCTCATAATAGATAGGACTCTTTTGGTCCCATCAAATACAGAGCATTACCTTAGCGCCATGGATATTTGGCTTTGGTGTCGCTTCGGCTGGTTGGCCGGACTTCACATACAATCTCTTACTCTTTGGGTTATCGTAATGGATACATTTGTCATCACTAGTAACAATTCGGTGCAAAAATTATTTATCGTTCAAGCAGCATTTCAGACATTCAAAATTGTCTTTCAAGGTCTCTCGGCTTAAATTCGTATGGTACCGAATTTCCCTGTTTTTGGATGAATCCTGTTTCTCACAAACTGTTTGAAATTGCTGCTTGAGTAGCTCCCAATGATATTGTAAGCTTTTGTTGAATTTGACAACAATATTCATGGAGTAATGCCTTCAATTTTTGGTCATCAAACTTTTTTCAACTTTCCGTAGCCCCCAAATAACTTACATACATGATTCATACATCAATATATCGGTAATTCTTCCGGCTCGGTAGCTATTTAAAATCGGCCCATAAATGGCTGAGATATATGGAAAAAACCGGGACAATCTTTGATCTATATCTGGATTACTATATCATTAATATAGACAATATGGATATATAATGATAAATATTTCAAAGACCATTGCAACGATATATATAAGGCTATAGTAAGTTGGACCTACAATGGGTCAAAATCGAAATTAAAATTATTTTTTAACCCTAATTTTTTTTTATCAAAAAATTTTTTTTTTGTCATAAATTCTTTTTCCAAAAATTTTTTTTTTAAGAATTAAAAAAACAAATTTTAAAAAAATTTAAAAAAAAATTTCGAACAAACTTTTTTAAAAAAATTAAAAAGAAATTTAAAAACAATTAAAAAAAAAATTAATTTTGTTTAAATAAAAATATGTATTTAAAAAAAATATTTGTAAGTATAATTTGGTGAAGGGTATATAAGATTCGGCACAGCCGAATATAGCTCTCTTGTTCATATTAAAGAAGTAAAGCAAAACTTCCCGCATATGACGCTTTGTTGGCATAACATTCGAAATTTTTGAAGCAAAAAAAAATTTGTTGTTTACACTATAATGTTCAACAACTAAAGGAGAAAAAATGACAGATTTAAAATTGCATAAAAGCAGAGATCGAAAATAACTCGTCCATATATCAAAAAACCCAAATTGTGATTTATATTTTTGTGATAAAAATAAATCACTAAAAATAACAGTTATAAAATGATTTTTATTTAAATGGTTTGGTATGACCTTTATTCCTTTTTGTTGTTTTTAATGCTTTGGTGTGAGGTAAACAATTCATTTGATTTGCATCAAATGCATTTTTGTGATTAATTTTTATGTTCGCAAATAAAAGTCACACGCTGACCTTTACGAAAAAAATAAATTATAAATCTCTCATCCAGATTATTTGTGTTTGTGTCTATTCTATTCTAAAATGTTCTCGAGTAAATCACTCTCTCAGTGATATATCACAAAAAATTATTTTTAAATAGCTGCGAATGAGAATTTACCATTGAAATGAAAGTGAACCCGTTATTTTCGGTTTCTGCATATAAGTTATTAAAACCCGCATGTTTAAGTCATACACCCAATATAAGTGATCAAAGTTTATCGTCCTTTTTCCATTTGGAACACTATTTCCCAACTTATAGCCACGTTTGTGTTTCAATTCATTTTCGTATGAAAAATCAATTTTGGGTTGAAAATAATAACACAGATTATTGTCCTTATTCCATTTGGACCAAGTTTCAGTCCATTTCATAGGACAAATCGCGTTTTCGTTGAATCGATTTTGGGACGAAAATATAAGTGATCGCATATTGTAGTGCTTTCTCTATTTAGACCAGAATTTCCTACTTATTGCCACGTTTATGTTTCACTTAATTTTTATATGAAAATTGGATCTTGGGTTGCAAATATAAGTAATCACAGATTATCCTACTTTTTCCATTTGGATCTCTATACCGACTTATACGTTTCAGTTAATTTTCATATGATAAATCGATTTGGGGTTCAAAATATAAGTGATCACAGATTATGGTTCTCTTTGCATGTTTACCACTATTTACCAACTTATAGCCACGTTAGCTAGTTGTTATACATACTTGACAAAACAACCTTTCAAAATGTGAACTTTTCTTTGCAGGCTCATTTTGAAACAAAAGTCTCAAATATTATACCAAAATAAAAATAAAAGAAAAACAATGTATCATTTTCAGTCTATAAAAACATAAAGAAGAAACTGCAATCTTTCTTTCTTTTTTGCTAAGAATTTTCCATACAACCTTACATGCAAAGCTACATATACAAACATTCGAATCCAATCAGCCACGTATGACAACGACTGACTGCTTGCTGCATGTGTGTTTAAAAGAAAAACTAAAACAAAAATTTGAAAAATGAAAAGAACACGAAGACGACAGAATTGCAAACGTTATAAAACGTAACATTTGTTATTGAATTTCAATTCAATTGATGATTGTTTTTCAATTCTTTTTTTGTTTGTTTGCGTTTTCAGTTTTATTTGTTTTATCTTTTTTTTTGTAGGAGAAATTGTTGTGTTTCCTAAACGACAACAACTTTATTTTAAGATGAGTAAGTAAAAATTATATTTCAAACAAATTTGTTTTATTTTTTTTGTGTACCCTACGCTACGAAGGACAGAGTATTGGTTTTGAGTCAAAAATAAAGGGAACAATCAGCCCAAGTATGAGAAAAATTTCCCTGGAGTTTTTTTCCCTTTTCCTATTCAAATTCAATGTGAAAAATAACAAAAGGGAAAAAACACCCGGAGAATATTTCATAACTTAAATTTTGGAAAAATAATAATGTTGGTTTTGTTGTTAAATAAATTATGAAGATTTTTTCATTTAAAATGGACAAAGTCCAGGAAGTTATTAACCCTATGAAGGGAACAAAATATTCGCCACAAACGACCTTTTTTTCTTTTACTTTTTATTTAGCTATTCAATCTCCTAGCAACGTGTGTGCTAAATGCCAAACAATTTGCAAGGATTTTTTGAGAAATTTCATTTTACTATTGTAAAAATAGAAATTCTTATATGATGTTAATAGTAAGGAAAACTAAATATTTAAAAGAGGATGTATTTAATTTATTTGTTCATACTAACCCCCATTTTCTCAATCTCTGGTTATTTTTTATCGTGACGATAAACTGACAGTTCTCATACAAAAAAAATGTTAATTGGTTTATCGTTACGAAAAACGATAACCAGATATTGAGAAAATGGGGGTAAATGTAGTAAAATTTTAAAGAATAACTTTTATAAAAGTTGGAACATGTAAAAAAGGCAGTATTTTTTAAGTTTTTCCCCAAAAAAGTCCATATATTTTTTGTTCTGCAGAAAATTTTTTTTTTCGGGACTATATAAAATTTGTACATGAACCGAAAATAGAACTTAATGCAAAAGCGTGTAAAGTATAACTCGGCTAACTTAAGCGGACTTAGTCGCCCTCAGACATATCAAAAATTTATCAATTTACAAAAAAAAAATGGGTTTGAGTAAAAAATTCTAAAAAGGCAAAGCACTGATCCTCAAAAAAGCTCCATATTTGTATAACCCTATAGCTTATTTAAATACATGCAGAGTAATTTTATTATCATACGATAAAAAAACGTCACAGTAGGCACTTTTTTGAAATACTCCGTTTTTGTAACACATTTTTCCCGTTTTAGGATTTTCGGTATTTGAAAATAAAAAATGTCAAAAGTTATAATGCCATTGATTTAAGTACATTTGTATCTATATTATTTCAAAATCTTGTTATAATATCTTTAATCGTTAAAATTTTATATTTTGGTTCATGGAAAATCCCTATATTATAAGTTTTTAGTTCCTAAGGTAAATGATGTCCGAAAAATTAATAAAACTATTTAATGTCCCTAAACTGTTAATCTTCAAGTCCTAAGGTTTTCACCAATACCAACTACTTATACAAAAAGCTTATATTTATTCAGAAGGAGCTTCACAAACCTTGCTCCCTTTTGATACATTCCATGCAAAAAACGTAAAAAATACGGCCATTTTTACCTGTTCCGAACTTTGAATGTGTGTAACTTTTTACAGAGACGAGATAACTGTTAGGAAGTTATCTTTATTTTATTTCAAATTGTATCGAAAATATAGATGATATTAAAAAAAAAACATTTTTCGACCCTCCGCACTGTAGTTCCAAATCGAAATCTAGGTGGACAAAATTATTTGGCGCTCTTTTTATATAGAATTGGTGTCTTCGATTCCCAAAAAAATGTTTAAAAGATCAACATACAAATCAATAATAAAAAAATTAAAAAAATACGTTTTCATTTGTTTCTGAAACTAAGTTTTTAAAAAGATCTGTATTTACTATATTTCAAGTTACAGTAGGGTCTAGATATATAAAAATCAATAATAAAAAAAAAATATTTCTAAAAATTCCATTCCGTAAAAATTAAAAAAAATATATTTCGGCGGGTGCTGGCGGCTACAATTTCTTTACAAAGACATTCCCCAGAAGTTTCTTTAAATGATGTATATAGTCATATAACGAGCTTCAACGGTCTTTTTTTTTGGCAAGCTATATAACATTCTTAGAAAAAAAATATCAGTATATTTGAGACCAAAGTTTAAAGGACTATAACAGGAAAATGGAGAGGCCCATAAATATAAGATATACACTTAATGAAAGCCTATACCAATGTTTATCTACGTTTTGAAGCATGAATTTCTATATGGTAATTTAGTAAAGCAGTAAAATATTAAAAAAAATTAACGAAAATAAGATTTAAAATTTGTTGAACTTCTGGCGCTTCTGTCGAGAAAACCCATTTGTATTGGAGGAGCGCAGATTGTCAGCTTCCGAAAAAAACTTAGTTTTTCCAAATTCTGAAGATACCGATTTTCATAATTTTGTCCACCTAGATTTTGATTTGGAACCACAGTGCTCCGTAAGCTAAACTAAAAAAGATCGTGCAAAATTAAAAAAAAATAAATAAATAGACCTATTTAACTCTTGATTAAAAGAGATAACTTACATATGTATGCTTATATGTTATAGAGCTTCTTAAGGACTATTTATGTTTTAAATTTCAGCTCATTCTGACCATAATTGGATTTTTGGCGATTTTTTTTTAAATTTTGAGAACCGAGGTGGTGCACAGAGGGATTTTGGTGTCAAAAAGTAAATTTTTCAAACACTTAATTTCAAAAATCAAATGATGCAGTTTTGTAGAGAAATGTTAGTTTTATAGTTTTATGAACAATTTTATATTATTTTTAACAAATTGAAGTAAAGTCCGTGCAAGGGTGTTATGCAAAAATTTACTTATATTTTCACGAAATTCAGTGGTTTATATATGGGGGATTTCATGTCAAGTGAACCAACTTTTGAAATCGATGTCTTCCGATCGGGATGAAATTTGCACCAAGGTTAGCTCTATTGGATAGTAACTCAGACACAATTTTTCAACAACATCGGTCGAGAACTCTCTGAGTTATAGGGGGTAAAATTTTGACAATTTGGTCAAACAGGGGTTTTTTCTTATCCATGTAACTTATTACCTATTGTTCTTAGCAAAATGTGTTCCAAATAGTATAGATAGCTTTTTCTTCGATCTTTCGAAAAAAAATATTTAAAAAAAAAAATAAAAAATTTTTAATATTTTTTTTCCGAAATCAAAAACTTTTTTGACTTTTTTTTAAAATACGCTATTTTTTTTTATTTTTTTTTTTTTCTTAAAATAAAGTTTAGATATTTTCCTTGAACACCTACTTGGTCGCTTAGTGGGATGCGAGTGGGATATCTATCAAAATAAATATTTTGTAACTCAAAACATAAAATTTTTGACTTTTTTTGCAAAATCAAAAACTTTGTTGACTTTTTTTTTCAAAATGGACCCTTTTTTAATCTTTTTTTTTAGGTCAAACAAAAGCTTAGATATTATCCTTGAAGACCCTTTTGGTCGCTTAGTGGGATGCGAGTGGGATATCTATCAAAATAAATATTTTTTAACTCAAGACTTACAATTTTTGACTTTTTTTTTTTGCAAATACGATTTTTTTTTCCAAATGGGCCCTTTTTTTAAAATTTTTTTTGTAGTCAAAAGAAAGCTTAGGTCCATTCCTTTAAGATATTTTTAGTCCCTTAGTGGGATGCGAGTAGGATATCTATCAAAATAAATATTTTGTAACGCAAGACATACAATTTTTTAATTTTTTTTTGCAAAATCAAAATTTTTTTCCAATATGGGCCCTTTTTTAATTTTTTTTTTTGCTCAAAAGAAAGCCTAGGTCCATTCCTTTAAGATATTTTTAGTCCCTTAGTGGGATGCGAGTGGGATATCTATCAAAATAAATATTTTGTAACGCAAGACATACAATTTTTTAATTTTTTTTTGCAAAATCGAAATTTTTTTCCAATATGGGACTTTTTTTTAAAAAATTTTTTTGCTCAAAAGAAAGCTTAGGTCTTTTCCTTTAAGACCTATTTTGTCACTTAGGAAGATGTGAGTAGGATATCTATTAAAATAAAAATGTTGTAACTCAAGACATTCAATTATTGACTTTTTTTTTGCAAATTCGAATTTTTTTTCAAAATGGGCCCTTTTTTAAAAATTTTTTTTTAGTCAAAAGAAAGCTTAGGTCCATTCCTTTAAGATATTTTAGGTCCCTTAGTGGGATACGAGTGGGATATCTATCAAAATAAATATTTTGTAACTCAAGATATACAATTTTTGATTTTTTGGCAAAATCAAAAACTTTTTTGACTTTTTTTTAAAATGGGCCCTTTTTGTAATTTTTTTTTTTGCTATAAAGAAAGCTTAGGCCTATTCCTTTAAGATGGTTTTGATCGCTTAGTGGGATGCGAGTGGGATATATATCAAAATAAATGTTTTGTAACTCAAGACATACAATTTTTGTGTTAAAACATTTATTTTGATAGATATCCCACTCGCATCCCACTAAGGGACTAAAAATATCTTAAAGGAATGGACCTAGGCTTTCTTTTGAGGAAAAAAAAAAATTAAAAAAGGGCCCATATTGGAAAAAAATTTTGATTTTGCAAAAAAAAATTAAAAAATTGTATGTCTTGCGTTACAAAATATTTATTTTGATAGATATCCTACTCGCATCCCACTAAGGGACTAAAAATATCTCAAAGGAATGGACCTAAGCTTTCTTTTGACTACAAAAAAAATTTTAAAAAAAGGGCCCATTTGGAAAAAAAATCGTATTTGCAAAAAAAAAAGTCAAAAATTGTAAGTCTTGAGTTAAAAAATATTTATTTTGATAGATATCCCACTCGCATCCCACTAAGCGACCAAAAGAGTCTTCAAGGATAATATCTAAGCTTTTGTTTGACCTAAAAAAAAAGATTAAAAAAGGGTCCATTTTGAAAAAAAAAGTCAACAAAGTTTTTGATTTTGCAAAAAAAGTCAAAAATTTTATGTTTTGAGTTACAAAATATTTATTTTGATAGATATCCCACTCGCATCCCACTAAGCGACCAAGTAGGTGTTCAAGGAAAATATCTAAACTTTATTTTAAGAAAAAAAAAAAAATAAAAAAAAATAGCGTATTTTAAAAAAAAGTCAAAAAAGTTTTTGATTTCTGAAAAAAAATATTAAAAATTTTTTATTTTTTTTTTTAAATATTTTTTTTCGAAAGATCGAAGAAATAGCTATCTATACTATTTGGGACACATTTTGCTAAGAACAATAGGTAATAAGTTACATGGATAAGAAAAAACCCCTGTTTGACCAAATTGTCAAAATTTTACCCCCTATAACTCAGAGAGTTCTCGACCGATGTTGTTGAAAAATTGTGTCTGAGTTACTATCCAATAGAGCTAACCTTGGTGCAAATTTCATCCCGATCGGAAGACATCGATTTCAAAAGTTGGTTCACTTGACATGAAATCCCCCATATGTATAATTTTCCTAATAATACCATTTACTTTTAAAATATTTGAAAAATATAGCATTTTTGCACAAATACAAAAAAAATAATTATGGTGATATCATAAACCATTAAGAAGATATGGCCATATTTATAAGCCTCTAAAAATTATTTTATTTTTGATTTTCCATAGAGAAAAAAAATGTAGCCCCACTTTCCCCCAAGCTGTTTTTTTAATAAAATTAAAGGTGGGATTGTCTTGTTTCGATTACAAAATAAAAATAGTTTTCCGAAGTTTTCGGAACAGGATGAAAACTTAACATTTTTTGTCGAATAATAAACGAAATATCAAAAAAATTCTTATCTATGTATGGGTTTCGTGGGCGGTGGGCGTGACCGATTTTATTGAAACTCGGCATGTGTTCTTCTTTTGTTTCGGAAAGTATATGTACCAAATTTCTAATTTTTCAATTTTATGCGAAAAAATCTATTTGGATTGTATAGGAAGTGGGCGTTGAGCGTGGTCGATTTTGTTAAAATTTAATTTTTTTCTCAGTTTGGTCCATATAGTTCTCTGTGCCAAATTTCAGCGCTCTACGACCTCTCCTTATAATTTTTGCAAAAAAATTTATGAAGCCATCCCCTGTGTGGCGTGTCATACTTCTAATTAAGCGTAAAGAGATGTACTTACAACTTTGGTATCTGTGCAGACCCCCACTGAAATTTCCCGTCAAAAATGTTCGTAGAATATTTTAAGCCTTAAATGTCCTTTTTTTATTTTCACGAAAAAAGGGTAAAATTTACCCCTAAGGAGAGGAGATAGAGGGTTAAGATCTTCCACAAAAATTATCCTCATAAAATTCCACAATATATCTCTGACAATAAGAATTATCTCAGACATTAACTTACAAAATTTTTTTCACTTAGTATAATGCTCGCTCAAAAAATCAAAAAATAAAAACTTTGACCCACTGTAAACAAAAATTCAGACCAGCTGGACTATACGTTTATTCCACAAAAATTATGTACTCAACATGCCCTTTCAGAATTATTGGGTCGCTAGTCTGTTCCAAAAATGCTGTTGGACAGTGTTATTTAAAACACTATTGCTAAACAGTGGTTTAGAATTTTTTTTTGTCAAAAAATCGAAAAAAATAAAAAAAATATTTCAACACCATTACCTCTTGAACTAATACATGTAAGCATTATTTTTGTAGATATCTTCAAGTTCAATCCAAATATAAGAAATGAATTTTTGGTAATTTTTTTAATTTTGTAGGACCTATATGAGCAACTTTGAGGGGCCGCCCAGTATCCCACAACTAATAGCCCATGAAAATCAACACAAAAATATCTTAGAACTGACTATGTGATTAAGATATCTGCATTCATTTACGAGCTCCCGAATTATTAACAAATTAAAAAGTTTCTTAACCACTGTGAGCTAGGTATTAGCTTTTTTTAATTAATAGGAGCTATTAAAGCAAAAATAGATAAATAAAGTTGGTAATAAAATATCTAGAATTCAGTCCCATGCATTTATAAAGACCTGGCTCTTAAATAATGATTTATTCTTCTTTATATTTCAGAAAATTCCTAATAGTATTTAGCATTTCTATATATTTTTTATTACTCTGCAGCAAATTATCCCAGCCATTAGTGCTGTATGTGCTGCACAACCATCACTTTGTTCGCTTAATGTTTTAATTTCTTTGGCTCGTTATCATTGTAAACTGCACTGCATCTTGGCGTTTTTACATTTAATTTTACTAAATATTCATACTTTTGACACCGGCATGCGCAAGCATGCTATGTGAGAATTTGCTTGCATTGTTGGGGAAAAAATATGTTGTTTTTTTTCTTTATTTCCTCTATTTGTGGCAGCAGCAGCAGCAATTACCGCATTTTTTGTAAATCACGTTTTCTAGTGCAGCAAAAACTACAAAGAAAAATAATGTTTTTTCACGGACGTGCACCTGCCAAAATAAAATCATTAAAAAGAGCGCATGAAAAAGTTAATGTTGCATAAAAATAATAATACATTCATACACCTTCTACACACAGTACTTGGGTGGAAACGTGCGCCACTGTGCAGATGTATTGAAGTGTGTTTGACTGAAGGCATGCGTGTTTGTATAGGTGTTACTGTGTGGGTGTGTGTGTTTGAGTATCATGCATTTAAGAGCGTTTTTTAATTTCATAAAAGAAAAATTCATTGAAATTCTGTTTTCAATTTAATGAACTTTAAATGCACCAGCTACAAAAAAAACAAATAAACAACACACAAATTAAACTACAAACAACTATTAATTTTCATACATATTTAATGCGTTTTTAACAAAATGTATTTTATGTAGTTTTTTTTTGTTTGTTTGCATTTTCATTAATTTAATAGCAAACATTAAAAGAGCTGAATTGGCAATAAGGGGGAAATACTTAATTTATTTATTAACTAATGGAGTTCATTTGAAATTGGTAGTGAGGTAGTCGGGCTTAAATAGTAACAAAATTTAATATTTTTTTAATTTGAAGCTGTTAATGGAAGAAATTTCCAAAAAAACGTATTAAGTTCCTTTTTGTATTATTTTTTAGATTTATAATTTTCCTGATTAAAAAATAAATATCCAGAATATGCAACATCCCTGTTGTGATCTTAAAATGTCTTTAATAACAAAGGTCAACAGAAAAAAAACGCTTGAATAACCACTATATAAATTTGATTTACCATGGCTACCTAGTACAAAAATGGTAACATTTTTCAATTCTAAAATGAGACTTTTTGTTTAAAAATCTATATAAATAAAAATCCAATGTTGTTCGTTGGTAATTGCATCAGTTGAGAATGGCCGGATCGATTTAGACAAATTTTTTTTTAAATGTTGGTCATAATCCAACTTAGGTTTTTACGGAATGAAAAATTGACCACGCCCACTTTTTTCGATTTATCTAAAATCGGAAAACGGCTGCACCTATTTGGCTAATTTGTTTTTAAGTGTTCGTAGTAAAATTCGTAAGAAAAATTTACCACGCCCACTTTTTTCCATATATCTAAAATCAGAACGATTTGGCTATTTTTTTTATGATGATCGCAATAGACCACAAAAGGTTTTTACGCCCAATAATACGGCCACTTATCAAATGCATCTGTAAATATGTGACCAAAGGTAGTGAAATGGCAATTTCATATGGGCCGCTATGTAAGCAGTAACGAAGCCATTTGGCGCATTGTTCATTTAGCCGCACATATGGAAAATGGACAAAGATTGTACTTTACTGAGGAGAATGTATTACAATGAGTTGATCGACCGCCATCAACAACACTGACTAGATTTTTTGAAATATGCCGGAATTATATATTTGCTCGAACGCTGCTAAACTCCGAAATGCCAAGATATTATACTAGGAATAAATCGTCAAAGAAATTTCAACGGCAGTAACAAGGAAATCCAGTTCCAGGTTTCCCTATTTATTTTCCAACGACACATTAAGGCCATCGAAGAAACGACGAGTGTTTCTATTTGCTCAAAACTCATATATCTGCACAAAAATCGATTTTTTATATAAAAACTCAAAATATCTAAATTCATTAATAACTTGGCCAATAAGCGTTTAATCCAGAAAAGGAGCTCGATCTGTAATCACTCATATTTCTGATAAAAAATCGATTTTTTATATAAAAACTCAATATATCTAAATTCGTTAATAACTTGGCCAATAGGCGTTTAATCAAGAAAAGGAGATCTGTGATCACTCATATTTCTGATAAAAAATATTTTTTTTTTATATAAAAACTCAAAATATCTAAATTCGCTAATAACTTGGCCAATAAGCGTTTAATCAAGAAAAAGAGCTCGATCTGTGATCACTCATATTTCTTAACAAAAATCGATTTTTTATATAAAAACTCTAAATATCTAAATTCGCAAATAACTTGGCCAATAGACGTTTAATCAAGAAAAGGAGCTCGATCTGTGATCACTCATATTTCTGACCAAACATTTTTTTTTATATATAAACTCAAAATATCTTAATTCGCTAATAACTTAGCCAATAATTGTTTAATCAAGAAAAGGAGCCCGATCTGCGATCACTCATATTTCTCACCAAACATCGGTTTTTATATAAAAACTCAAAATATCTAAATTCGCTAATAACTTGGCCAATAAGCGTTTAATCCAGAAAAGGATCGATCTGTGATCACTAAAATTTCTGACCAAAATTCGATTTTTTATTTAAAAACTCAAAATATCTAAATTCGCTAATAACATGGCCAATAAGCGTTTAATCAAGAAAAGGAGCGCGAGCTGTGATCACTCATATTTCTCAACAAAAATCGTTTTGTTTATATAAAAACTCACAATATCTAAATTCGCTAATAACTTGGCCAATACGCGTTTAATCAAGAAAAGGAGCTCGATCTGTGATCACTCATATTTCTGATAAAAAATCGATTTTTTATAAAAAACTCAAAATATCTAAATTCGTTAATAATTTGGCCAATAAGCGTTTAATCAAGAAAAGGAGCTCGATCTGTGATCACTCATATTTCAGACCAAAATTCGATTACTTATAAAAAAACTCAAAATATGTACATTGATTTACATGTATTCTGTTTTTGCAAGTCTTAGGTTTTTTACAACAGACTTAGGTTCTTTGTCTCTCAGTAACGATTCTACGTATATAAGATTCATTGTTCATATTTTAAAATCAAATGTAAATCAAACATAACCCAAACCTATATGAATAAAATTTATCATTCAACAATACATTATTTTTCTTTTGAACTATTTTTACCCATTTCAAACCGCTGCTCACAAATTCACAAGTCGAACACAAGCATTTTTTTTTAATTTGGACAGGACAACGTCTGTCGGTTCAGCTAGTATTTTAATAAAAAAAAATTCCAATAAAATCTTTTTTAGAGTTTGATTTTACAATTTCTGTGATAAATCCTATTTCAATAAAAAATATACTATTTGATTTAATACATTTTGATATTGAATATGAATTCTAGTTTATTCTGTGTTGACTCGAAAATAATTTTTTTTATAGAAAATTGTTTCGATCATTTATCATTTCTATAGAAAACGGTCTCGATAAGAGAGATTTCTGTAGAAAACTGACTTGACTAGAAAAATTTCTATAGAAAACTGTCTCTAAACACTGTCTCTATAACTGTCTTCAGAAAGTAGAAAACCGATTGCAGAAGGACATTGATATATTGGGAGAAGTGAAATAAGCAACGAGGGATGACAGTTATTGATATAAACCTTATACTGAAGTAAAAGAAACAAATAAATTCATTGGAATTAATTAAATACAGATCTGGAACCTCGAAGCAATAGTCTTCCATCTCAAGTTCAAGAGGATTTCTGAGAGAGATGTTTACTAAAATCGATTTGTGTACTAATCCTAATAATATGTATTTAAATAAATAATCTATGGATTTAAAATACAAAAACAATGTTTTTGCGTTTTATTGTTTAAAACATTTAGACTCAAAAACGAAACATTTAAAAATGCGTTAATGTTTCATAAAAATCTTGCCTTCAGTAGCTTGTAGCTGAAGAAATGAGGTTTTTAAACGTAATATCTTAAAGCAGTTCCTGATTGAACTCAAGAGACATAAGTTTTTATTACTGAAGATTCCATTTTAGCGAATGGTCTTATTAAATTTAATTCCTAATTGCAATTTCCAAATATGTTTATGTAATAAAATGGGAATATCCAACACCTTTTTTGCACAGCTGCTTTTTAAAGTAGATACGTGTTTAAAAACAAAACAGGTACGTCCGACATATTTTTTGCACAGCTGCTTGTAGCTAATTACTCTTTTGAAGATTAAGACTATTTGGCTTAAAATGTACAAAGTAATTTAGGTACGCAGGAAAGTTCCTAAGTACTTAATAGAAGCTGACCCTTGTATCAGGTAGTTCGAGATTAGTATAAGGATTTTCATAGTTGGTTCTTAAGGTTAAAAAATCAAAGGCAACATCAGTGTGTTACAATCACTCAATAGGGATGCATGGTGCTTCTTATTTTTCTAGAAAGGCGAAACATACTGGAAGCAGAAAGAAGTGAACATCGAGTTGAAACAAAGAAAAAATACTTAGTCTCTGAAGTGGACCTCAAGAAGACTATGAGACATAAATTCATTTTCTAGCTAAAGAAAATAATTAGACCGCGGTTTCTACTCTCAAAGGAATGGCTTAAAATTACATGATAGCTGGGAAGGAATATTAAACAGAAATAACTATGAAGCTTAAATTCGTCTGAAGTAGCGATGTCGAGAAGAAATGAAGCAACATTTATAACTAACAACGTCTATATCTGACCGGGAAGAACAGTAGAACAAAAACTTCAATAAGAGTTTATTTTGACAAAGATACCGGTTAACACAGTAGTATCTGAGTTGACACTGTCTTTGCCACGTGATACTCTACGCGTGTCGAAGATTATTGTTTTAAATCAAACGGACTTTTGACAGAGATGTCTTTAAAGTGCGATCTTTTTAAAGTAATGTGTTGAAAATTAAAAAAAATATACAAGTGCTAAAAATTAAAATACCAATAAAGGAAAATAAAAATTATGTACATGTAAGTATTTGTTATATATTTGAATCGAATTTAAAAATATTTATCTTTTAGAGAGTGTCACATCTCAACATGAGAACTGATGTACTAGAATAAATGGAAAAATCAACGAGAAATAGAATTAAGTGGAGCTCGGAGAAAAACTAAAATTCATTGGATTATATACAAAACTTGTTTTATCTTAAGTTCAATTTGGTTTTTAGAGGCGTCTTTAAGAACCTCTAATTGCGTGAAACGGTAACAAAATATGTTTGAAAGTAAATTTGTTATTATGTGAAAGTTTAAAAATATATAAAAGTGATACAAAATGTAATTCTACAAAAAAAAATAAATAATAATTATATTACATGTAAGTACATATTATTTTCATATTTCCATACGATTTAACAAATTTATCTTCAAGGAAAAAACCGATTCGAAATGAACATCTGTGTACTTGGAGAAATGGAAATAGCAACGAGGAAGTAAATGGACTAAATTTTCTGATCTCAAAGAAAAAGTAAAGAACATTGGAATAACATCAAAACAATAGTCATCCACCTCAAGTTTATATGGATTTCTTTTCGGAAATATCTTTAAGTGCGTGAAAACGGTACCAAAGTCTGTGCATTTTAGAAAGTTTTGTGTGAAAATTGAACAAAATATAAAAGTGATACAAAACCAGCCAATACACAAAATAAGAATTATGTTCAACCGATTTAACAGGGTTTTGGAAGAAACCCGATTGGAAAAGTACATCAATGTACTTGGAGAATTTTTCTGAACTCAAAGGAAAAATAAAACCCATTGCAATAAATACAAAAGTTTTTTTTAAAAACTTAAAAATTTAAATGTGATAAAAGATTAAAATTTTACCCAAAAAGTTAATTTTGCAAGTAATGCTTACATACTTTCAAACTATTAAACAAAATAAAACAAATCTTCACGGTAGCATTTTACAGCGCCACAAACTCGAATACAAAAAGAATTATGTTACTTGGAGAATTGGGAATAGTAGCGAGAAAACAAATTATGATGAACACGATGGAAAATAAACTACATTGGAATTTAAATATCCATTTAGAAACCAGAAGAAATAGTCTTTCATCTCATGTCCTTAAATCGGTCCGATTGGAATACTACATGGATATAATTGAAGAAATGGAAATAGTAAGAAGGAATGGGTTATGCTGAACTGAAAAGAAAAAAAGTTTTTGACAAATATATCTTGAAATAGTAATTCTATTAAAATTTATTCATTGATAATTTATCAATGAATTTGGTATATAAAAATAATGTTTTTGCGTTTTACTCTTTTTCAAACACATAGAAGCTAGTTTTATTCGCGTTTCGAATATTATTCGTGTGAATCAAACGGATTTTTGACAGAGATGTCTCTAAAGTGCGATCTTTTTAAAGTTATGTGATGCAAATTTTGAAAAAGTTTAAGTGATAAAAATTAAAATACCTATAAAGGCAAATACAAATTATGTTACATGTAAGTATTTGTTATATATTTGAATACAATTTTAAAAATATCTTTTAGGTTGGCCTTTAAAATGTACTAAGAAATATAGGTACACAGGTAATTAATACTAGTTGACCGTTCACCAGGTAGTTCGAGATTAGTATAAGAATTTTCAGGGTTGGTTCTTAAGGTTTAAAAATTAAACCCAACATCAGTGTGTTACAATCACTCAACAGGGATACATGTAGATTCTTAGTTTTCTAGAAAGACAAGCTATTCCGAAAGAAAAAATAATTAGACTGCGGTTTCTACTCTCAAAGGAATGACTAAAAGTTACATGACGGTTTGGGAAGGGCTTAAATTCGTATGAATTAGTGGTATCAGGAAAAAATGAAGAAACATTTTGACTGGGAAGAACAGAACAAAAACTTCAATAAGAGTTAATTTTGACAAATATACAGGTTAACACAGTTGACTCTGTCTTTGACCATGCGACACTCTTCGCGTTTCGAAAATTATTTTTGTGAACCAATCGGATTTCTGACAAAAATGTCTTTAAAGTGCAATCTTTTTAAGTCGTGTGGTGAAAATTAAAAAATAAAATACATAAGTGTTAAGACATTAAGATACAAATTATATTATGTAAGTATTTGTTATATATTTGAATCAAATTTTAAAAAAATTTATCTTTAAGGCAGCGCCACAATCGAAAATGATGGAAAACCGAATAAAAAAGGACAATGAAAAACTCAGTCAAATGGAAAAATCAACGAGGAATAGAATTAAGTGGAGTTCGGAGAAAAACTAAAATTCATTGGAATATACACAAAAGTTCTCTTAAATTAAGTTCAATTTGGTTTTTAGAAGGCGTCTTTAAAAACCTCTAATTGCGTGAAACGGTAACAAAGTATTCTTGAAAGTAATTTTTTTGAAGTTATGATGTGAAAATTTAAAAATGTATAAAAGAAGTACAAAATGTAATTTTACCAAAAAAAAAATTATAAGAATTATATTACATGTAAGTACGTATTATTTTCATATTTCCATACGATTTAACAAATTTATCTTCAAGGAAAAAAACCTATTCCAAATGTACTTGAGGAAATGGAAATAGCAACGAGGAAGTAAATGGACTAAATATTTTGCAGAACTTAAAGGAAAATTAAAGCAAATTGGATTAAATACTAAAGTGAATATCGTTTTGGAATATCAAAGCAATAGTTATCCATATCAAATTTATATGGATTTCTTTTCGGAAATATATTTAAGTGCGTGAAAACCATGTATGAACATGTTTTAATGTTTTGTGTGAAAATTGAATAATTTATAAAAGTGATACAAAAGCCAAAACCCCAAAAAATAATTATATTACATGTAAGTACTGTTCACATATTTTCAACCAATTTAACAGATTAATTTTCAAGGTAGCGTTTTTGGAAGAAACCCGATTGGAAATGTAGATCGATATACTTGGAGAATTAAGCTGCACTAAAAGTAAAAATAAACAACATACAAAAGTTTCATTAAATATCGACCAGGAATCCCGAAGGAATCGCAATTTCAAGATTATTTCTTTTGAGAAATCATTAAGAAAAATATAAAAATATAAATTGCAACGAGAAAAGAAATAAGCTGAAAATAAACCACATTGAAATAAATACAAAATAGTTACGAGTGGATTTCTTTTCAGAAATATCTTTAAAAATTGTTAAGTGCGTAAAACGATAGTGTGCTTCTTAGTTAGTTTTTGAATCTTATGTTGGGATAAAAAGTGAATTGGAATTATATTATACCTGTAAGTACTCTTTACATATTTGCAACAGATTTAACAAATTTATCTTCAAGGGAGAATTTTAAAGTGACACATCCTTGGAGAAACCGGAATGGAAAACGACCGAATGGAAACGAATTGGAAATAGCAACGAGAAAAAAATTATGATTGGAAGTGCATAAATCCGTAGCAAAGTATACAAAGTTTTGGTGTAAAAATTTAAAAAATATAAAAGTGATACAAAGTTAAAATTCCGGTCAAAAAAAATAAATGAGAATTATATTATATGTAAGAATTGTTTACATATTTCCAACCGATTTAACAAATTTATCTTCAAAGTAGCATTTTACAACTACATAGCCTATTAGAAACCTGATTGGAGTAGTACTTGGATGAACTTGAAGAAATGGAAAGTGTGACAAGGGATGGATTTTGCTGGGCTGAAAGGAATATTATATTTTCAATATTATGTAAAATGTATTCAAATAAATTATCAATGAATATAAAAATAATAAGGTTTGTGCATTTTACTCTTTTAAAAATATTTAGAAGTTAGTTTTAAGACAAAAAATTTATTTTTTTTTCAACATTAATTTGGATTTCTCTATTGCAATTTCATAAATATAATTCCTAATTACAATTTGAAAATATCTTCATTTTATAAATGTCACATTTTTTGCACAGCTGCTTTTACGTTTTTAAAAGCAGGTACATCACTAAGTACTTTGGATAGCTGCTTCAAGGAAATTTCCTTTTTGAAGATTAAGACTGTTTGCCTTTAAAATGTACAAAGTAATTTAGGTACGCAGGAAAGATCCCAAGTACCTAGTGATAGCAGACCGTTGCGTCAGGTAGTTCAAGATTAGTATGAGGATTTTCAGGTTTAAGAATTAAAGCCAACATCAGAGTGTTACAAACACTCAACGGGAATGCATGGTGTTTCTTATTTTATAGAGAAGCGAGATACACTGGAATCAGAAAGAAGTAAATGAACTACCAAGAGTTGGAAACAAAGTAAAACTACTTAGTCTCTGAAGTGGAGACTATGAAACATTAATTCATCTTCTGCTGATTCTACTCTCAAAGGAATGGTTAAACTTAAATTCATCTGAAGTTTGGTATCGAGAAGAAATGAAGCAACATCTGATATAACTAACAAAGCTTATCTGACTATAAAGAACAAAAACTTCAATAAGAGTTCATTTTGACAAAGATACCGGTTAACACAGTTGACTCTGTCTTTGCCACATGACACTCTTCGCGTTTCGAATATTATTCTTGTGAATCTAACGGATTTTTGACAGAGATGTCTCTAAAGTGCGATCTTTTTAAGTGATAAAAATTAAAATACCAATAAAGGAAAATACAAATTATGTTACCTGTAAGTATTTGTTATATATTTGAATCCAATTTAAAAAAATATCTTTTAGGAGAGCCATATCTGAAAAGAGAGAAACTAGAAAATAAAAGGACAATGAATGATATAGAAATGGAAAAATCAACAATGGATGGAAATAAGTGGAGTTCGAAGAAAATATATAGATACAAAAGTTCTTTCATATTAAATACAAGCTGGTTTTTATAGACGTCTTTAAAAACCTTTAATTGCGTGAAACGGTAACAAAGTATTCTTGAAAGTAAAGTTTTTTGAAGTTATGATGTGAAAGTTTAAAAATATATAAAAGTGATACAAAATGTAATTTTACAAAAAAAAACTAAATAAGAATTATATTACATGTAAGTACATACTATTTTCATATTTCCATACGATTTAACAAATTTATCTTCAAGGAAAAAACCGATTCGAAATGAACATCTGTGTACTTGGAGAAATGGAAATAGCAACGAGGATGTAAATGGACTAAATATTTTGCAGAACTCAAAGGAAAACTAAAGCACATTGGAATAAATACTAAAGTAAATATCGATTTGGAATATCAAAGCAATAGTTATCCATCTCTAGTTTATATGGATTTCTTTTCGGAAATATCTTTAAGTGCGTGAAAATCGTGTACTTAAATTTTTTAAAGTTTTGTGTGAAAATTGAACAAAATATAAAAGTGATACAAAAACCAGCCAATACACCAAATAAGAATTATATAACATGTAAGTAATGTTTTAATATTTTCAACCTATTTAACGGATTCATTTTCTAGGTAGAATTTTTGGAAGAAAGCTGATTGGAAAACGACATCGATACTTGGAGAATTTTGCTGAACTCAAAGGAAAAATAAAATACATTGGAATAAATACAAAATTTTTTTAAATATGGATCTGGAATCGTGAAAAAATAGTGTTCAATCTCAAGTTTAAGTTGATTTCATTTCTGAAATATCTATAAACATGTTTAAGTGCGTGAAACGGTTCAAATGTATGATTGCTGTTTTTTAAAAGTTATTGTGTAAAAATTTAAAAAATATAAAAGTGATAAAAGATTAAAATTTTACCCAAAAAGTTAATTTTGCAAGTAATGCTTACATACTTTCAAACAAAATAAAACAAATCTTCACTGTAGCATTTTATAGCGCCACATCCTAGAAGAAACTCGAATACAAAAGGAGATATGTTTACTTGGAGAATTGGGAATAGCAGCGCGAAAACAAATGATAATGAACACGAGGGAAAATAAACTACATTGGAATTTAAATATCCATTTAGAAATTAGAAGAAATAGTATTTCATCTCAAGTCCTTAAGTCGGTAGCTACATAGCCTACGAGAAACCCAATTGGAATACTACTTGGATATACTTGAAGAAATGGAAATAGTAACAAGGGATGGGTTATGCTGAACTGAAAAGAAAAAAAGTTTTTGACAAATATATCTTGAAAATTATATTTGGTATAGTAATTATATTAAAATTTATTCAAATAAATTATCAATGAATTTGATATATAAAAATAATGTTTTTGCGTTTTACTCTTTTAAAAACACATAGAAGCTACACAGAAGAAAAATTATAATTGGAATGAATTTTGTAATAAATATTATTAATCGAACTTGACTTTTTTTCCCAAACTTATTTCATTCAAAATAAGAACATGTTCATAAATATTATAAAATTTTACATGACGGAAATTTTTGCTTTTTTTACTTAATTTTTTTAATAAATTGCATTATAATTGTATTATATAATGAATTAGTGCAAGAATATTTGCATAATAGCCATATATTGGCCAATATTTTAAGATAAAAAGGAGAATATCTGAAACTTAAAAATTATCATTAAACATAATAAAACATTCATAAATATATAAGCATTTCATCCTCTTAAATCAATTTAATCATTTTCCCGCTTTTTATATCATTTTGTAGCTGAAAATCATAAAAAAACTAAAAATTTTCCATGAAACATTTCAAACATTTTTGAACAACATAAAAATAAAAATTAAATTGAAATTATATTTTTCAAGCCTTCTAGATTTTATTTCAAAACATAAAATATTAAAAAAATCATACTATTTAAGAAATTATTTATAAATGTTATGAATTGAAATCAATGAATTCGAATCATAATATTTATGTTGAAACTTTTTTCTGTGTAGTTTTAAGACAAAAGAACAACAATCTAGCATTCTAAAAATCTACTTAATTTTTTCAACATTAATTTGGATTTCTCTATTGCAATTTCATAAATATAATTCCTAATTACAATTTGTAAATAGCACAGCTGCTTTTTCAAATAGTTACGTTTTTAAAAACAGGTACGTCGAACATATACTTTGGACAGCTGCTTCTAGGAAATTTCCTTTTTGAAGATTAAGACTGTTTGGCTTTAAATTGTACAAAGTAATTTAGGTACGCAGGAAAGATCCCAAGTACCTAATGATAGCTGACCGTTGCGTCAGGTAGTTCGAGGTTATTATGAGGATTTTCATGGTTGGTTCTTAAGGTTTAAAAATTAAAGCCAACATCAGTGTGTTACAAACACTCAACGGGGATGCATGGTGTTTCTTATTTTTATAGAAAAGCGAGTTGGAAACAAAGTAAAACTACTTAGTTTCTGAAGTAGAGATTATGAAACATTAATTCATCTTCTAGCTGAAGAAAATAATTAGACTGCTGATTCTACTCTCAAAGTTAATAGTTAAATAGAGTTTTCTTCAAAGATACATGAAGCTTAAATTCAACTGAAGTTTGGTATCGACAAGAAATGAAGCAGCTTCAGATATAACTGACTGTAAAAACTTCAATGCGGGTATCATTTTAACAAAGATACTCTTCGCGTTTCGAATATTATTCTTGTGAATCAAACGGATTTTTGACAGAGATGTCTCTAAAGTGCGATCTTTTTAAAGTTATGTGATGCAAATTTTGAAAAAGTTTAAGTGATAAAAATTAAAATACCTATAAAGGAAAATACAAATTATGTTACATGTAAGTATTTGTTATATATTTGAATCCAATTTTAAAAAATATCTTTTAGGTGGCGCCACAGCCGAAAAGGAGGGAAATCCGAAAGGAGAAATGGAAAAATCAACAATGGATGGAATTAAATGGAGTTCGAAAACAAAACTAAAACTTATTGGAATATATACAAAAGTTATTTTATCTTAAGTTCAATTTGATTTTTAGAGGCGTCTTTAAAAATCTGTAATTGCGTGAAACGGTACAAAGTAAATTTTTTGAAGTTATGTTGTTAAAATTTAAAAATATATAAAAGTAATACAAAATATAATTCCACAGAATAAACGGAATAAGAATTATATTACATGTAAGTACATATTGTTTACATATTTCCATCCGATATAACAAATTTATTTTCAAGATAAAAACCCAATACGAAATGGACATTGGTGTAGTTGGAGAAATGGAAATAGCAACGAGAGATAGAACTAAATGGACTAAACTCAAAGGAAAAGTAAAGCACATTGGAATAAATACTAAAGTAAATATTGATCTGGAAAGTCGAAGTAATATTGATTTATCTGAAAGATTTAAAAGTGATACAAACCATCCAAAAACCCCAAATAAGAATTAAATTATATTACATTCACAGAGAAAATAGATTCGTGATATTAACCGAATTTGTTGCCAATCGAATGATTCGGTTGCACACATAGAATTTGTTGGTTATATTAACAGAAAGTCAGTTGACAAAAAAGAATTTCGGTTAACGCAGCCAAACTTTTGTTAACCATTTTGTAGCTACGACAACTGTAAAATTCGGTCGCTAATGTAGAATCATTCGATTGGCAACAAATTCGGTTGCTATCACGAATCTGTTTTCTCTGTGTTGGAAAAGTATATCGATGTACTTGGAGAATTTAGCTGTATTCAAAGGATAAAGAAAACACAAAACATTTTAAAATATCGATCTGGAATCGCGAAATAATATAACTCTACCCAAAATTCAAACGATTTAACAAACATTTCATCACGGGATCACATCCAAGGAGACACTGGAATAGAAAAGGAGATTGGTATACTTGGGATAATGGAACAAGCAATAACTAAAGGAATTATGGTGCACTCAAAGAAAAAATAAACAACATTGGGAAACATACAAAAGTTTCATCAAATATCTATCGGAAATACCGAAGCAATAGACTTAGAAATATCTTTCAAAATCATTTATCGCATGAAATGGTGAACAAAAATACAAAATATAAATAGAAACGATGAAAACTGAATTCAATGGAAAAATAAACCACATTGGAGTAAAAAATAGTCTTCTATTTCAAGTTCGAGGGAATTTCTTTTCAGAAATATCTTTAAAAATTGTTAATTACATAAGCGGAAGTATGCTTCCTAAGTAGTTAGTTTTTGAAACTTATGGTGTAATAAAAAGTGAAAATTCTAATCACAAATCGTAAATTGGAGTTATATTATACATGTAAGTACTCTACTCTTTACATATTTGCAACATATTTAACATATTTATCTTCAAGGGAGAATTTAAAACACATACTTGGAGAAACCCGATTGGAAAACGACTTTGGTGTACTTGGCAATAGCTTTGAGAAAAAGAATTATGATGAACTCAAAGGAAAATAAACTGCATTGAAATTTAGAGACTGGAATAGTCGTTTATCGCAAGTGCGGTAGCAAAATATGCAATTTTGGAAAGTGTTGGTGTGAAAATTCTAATAAAATATAAAAGTGATAAAAACTTCAAATACCTGTCTAAAATATGAATTATATTATATGAAAGTATTGGTTACATATTTTCAACAGATTTAATACAAGGTCACATTTTACCGCGCGGTCATGAGACACTCTTCGCGTTTCGAAAATTATTTTTGTGAATCAAGCGGATTTCTGACAAAGATGTCTTTAAAGTGCGATTGAAGTTATGTGGTGAAAATAAAAATAATAAAAGTGACACAAAATTAAAATACCAATAAAGAAAAATTAAAATTATGTTACATGTAAGTATGTATTTGTTATATATTTGAATCCAATTTAAAAAAAATATATCTTTAAGAGAGCGCCACATCCCAAATGCAGAGAACACTGAATAGAAAAGGACAATAATAAATTCAGAGAAATGGAAAAATGAACGAGGAATGGAATTAAGTGAAGTTCGGAGAAAAAAAAACTCATTGGAATATATATAATGTTCATTCATATTAAGTTCAAGCTGGTTTTTATAGGCGTATTTTAAAACTTTTAATTGCGTGAATCGGTAGCAAAGTATGCTTGAGATTAAATTTTTTGAAGTTATGAAAATTTAAAAATATACAAAAGTGATACAAAATGTAATTATACAAAAAAAAAAACTAAATAAGAATTATATTACATGTAAGTACAATTGTTTACATATTTCTATCCGATTTAACAAATTTATCTTAAAGGAAAAAAAAACCAATTCAAAATGGACATTGCTGTACTTGGAGATATGGATACAGTAACGAGATATAGAAGTAAATGGACTAAACTCAAAGGCAAAAAATAACATTGGAATAAACACTAAAGTAAATATGAACTTGGAAACTAAAAGCAATAGTTATTCATGTCAAGTTCATGTGGATTTCTTTTCGGAAATATCTTTAAGTGCGTGAAAATCATATATGTACATTTTTTAAAGTTTTGTGTGAAAATTGAACAATTTATAAAAGTGATACAAAAGCCAAAACCCCAAAAAATATTTTCCAGAAACCCAATTGGAAAAGTACATCGATATACATAGATATTTGGAGAAATAAACAACATTGGAAAACATACAAAAGTTTCATTAAATATGGACCAGGAATCCCGATGGAATCGCAATTTCAAGATTATTTCTTTTGAGAAATCATTAAGAAAAGTACAAAATATAAATTGCTACGAGAAAATAAATAAGCTGAAAATAAACTACATTGAAATAAATACAAAATACGATAAAAATATTTCTTTTCAGAAATATCATTAAAAAGTGCGTGAAACGGTAGTGTGCTTCATAGTTAGTTTTTTAATCTTATGGTGGGATAAAAAGTGAAATTTATCAGACAAAAAGTGAACTGGAATTATGCTATACATGTAAGTACTCTTTACATATTTGCAACAGATTTAACAAATTTATCATCTAGGGAGAATTTGAAGGTGCCAATTCCTTGGAGAAACCGGAATGGAAATCGGCCGAATGGAAACGAATTGGGAATAGCAACCGGAGCTACAACTTTGCAAAATATTTTTATTGAAAAATTAGGAGTCCCTGGAAGTTATTCTAAAAAAAGTAAAAAAAAAAATTTTTCTTCCTATATTTTTTCAAGAAAAGTGCACGAAAAAGCTATTGTTTGGAATTAGCTGTTAACCAAAAACTGATGACACGTTTTTTAGAGGCCCCACTGATTTTCAGAAACTTTGGGGGCCCATAAAAAAAATCGGTCACCAAAATGGGGAAACTGAGTATATGGTTTTATTGCCCTTTGGTAGTAGAGTCGAACCTATACTGTCATGATCTTGTGTTTTTCCAAAAGTCTTCATTTGTTGCATAGTGTTATTGCCCTAATTTTGTAAATCACATCACCAATGTGATATTTATATTTTGTTACAAGTTGTGAAGAAATTCCAGCAAAAAACTAAATTAAAATAAATTTATCTAAAAGGAAGCATATAGATGAACCTGGAGTAATGGAAATAACAACGAGGGAAAAAGGAATTATCTGACCTCAAAGGAAAAATACCACTTCGGAATAAATACAGAATTGTCTGTAAATATCAAACGGGAATTTCTTTTCAGAAACATTTTTAAAAATCTTTAAGTGCGTGCAACAGTAGTTTGCAACGAGGAAGGAATTAGCTAAACTCAAAGGAAATATAAACCATATTGGAATAATTACAACAGCTTCTTTAAATATCAACTATAAAGTCCCGATCCAATAGTTTTACATCTCAAGTTCAAATGGTTTTCATTTCTGAAATAACTTTCAACATCTTTAAGTGTGTGAAGCAAAGTAAGCTTTCTATTAAATTTTTGAAAATTAATGTCTGGGAAATTGAAAACAATATATGTAAAAGTGATAAAAAAAAATAGACAAAATGCTAATAAAAAATTTACATTACTGTAGTAAGTAAGTAAGTATTGCTTGCAAATTTAAAAATGTTTAACAAATTTATTTTAAAGGGAGAATTTGCATAGCCCCATATTATGGATAATGCCTAATAGAAAAGGAAATGGATATACATACTTGGAAAAATGGAAGTAGAAACCAGAATGGAATTATGCTGAACTCAAAGGAAAAATCTACCACATTGGAATAAATACAAAAGTTTTATTCTGGCTGGAATTATAAGGATTTCTGCTTGCTCTGAACACCAAGAGGATTTTGAAGATTTTTAAAATTCCTATAACACCTTAAAGAACTTTAAGCTGTAGAAAACTGCCTTCAGAAAATAGAAAACCGATTGGAGAAGAACATTGATGTACTTGGAGAAGCGAAGTACATTCTTAATGGGCTAACAGTAATTTAATTGCAAAAATGTTTTCCCCTATATTATAATCGTTATAACAGATCGCATTAAATATTCACTAGTTTACTTATTTTAATTGCACCATTTTATTATTTTTTAAATAATTTTTTAATACATTTATTGTGTTTGTGTTTCTTTTTTTAATAAAATATGAAAAAAAGTTAACAAATAATATAACTAATTGCAATTTGTTATTAATTCAAATATAAAGTTTTTTATACCCTACTTTAGCATAGTGGGAAGGGTATTAATTATGCACCAGTCGTCAATAATTTCACTAGTAAATAGTTATGCACTTAAAATCATCAGCCTATTTGATGTTGTAGAATGACATTTGTCGACATTGAATTAGTTCCATTTGACTGTAGTATCAGAATACAGATTTAAAAATTAATTATTTTCATGTACACATGTACCCAAATCGATTTTTTTATATAAAAACTCAAAATATCTAAATTCGCTAATAACTTGACAAATAAGCGTTTAATCAAGAAAAGGAGCTCGATCTGTGATCACTCATATTTCGGACCAAAATTCGATTTTTTATATAAAAATTCAAAATATCTAAATTCGCTAATAACTTGGCAAATAAGCGTTTAATCAAGAAAAGGAGCTCGATCTGTGATCACTCATATTTCTTAACAAAAATCGATTTTTTATATAAACACTCAAAATATCTAAATTCGATAATAAATTGGCCAATATGTTTAATCAAGAAAAGGAGCTCGATCTGTGGTCAATCATATTTCTGACCAAAATTAGATTTTTTATATAAAAACTCAAAATATCTAAATTCATTAATAACTTGGCCAATATGCGTTTAATCAAGAAAAATAGCTCGATCTGTGATCACTCATATTTCTTAACAAAAATCGATTTTTTTATAAAAACTCAAAATATCTAAATTCGCTAATAACTTGGTCAATAAGCGTTTAATCTAGAAAAATAGCTCGATCTGTGATCACTCCTATATATCTGACCAAAATTCGATTTTTTATATAAAAATTCAAAATATCTAAATTCGCTAATAACTTGGCAAATAATCAAGAAAAACAGCTCAATCTGTGATCAATCATATTTCTGACCAAAATTAGATTTTTTATATAAAAACTCAAAATATCTAAATTCGCTAATAACTTGGCAAATAAGCGTTTAATCTAGAAAAATAGCTCGATCTGTGATCACTCATATATCTGACCAAAATTCGTTTTTTTATATAAAAACTCAAAATATCTAAATTCGCTAATACATGAAAATGGTAAACATTGAAGCATTATTCAGCAAAATTCGTTTATTTATTGAACCCAAAAATTATTTTCCCTGTAATGTATTTTCATTTCAATCTAAAACCCAACAAGATGTAAAGTGTTTTATGTTCGATCTTGCCCCGTCAATAATTTCTTAATTGTTATTATACGTTTATTTCATATCATTATTACTTATTGTTATATTTGTTGGTTTTTATGAATAAATAATCAAATATTATGTTTTTTTATTTAATATTATTTTTATAGTAATCTACATAAATTTGTGCACTTGCATTTATCAAAATGAAACATGCAATCATTAAAGCCACATATTTATAAGCTTATGTTTGAATACAAATATGTATATACAAGTGTATATATAGGTATATAGATAAAGATTATTATAGGGATTCAAATCATGCAGCATATTTGGAAAACAACATAAATTATTTAACTCTTTCAGGTTTAGTGTTCACTCTACTAACCACCTTTTCTAGAGTATTTAAACAATTTTTAGTGACATCTCTTGGCATTTTGCTAAACAATTAACAATTTTTAAGCCATCGTTTAAGATTTTTTTTGGCAAATCTTTGGCGTTAGGTTGCTCTGGTTATATTAATATATTCATTTTAAAATATTGTAACTGCAGTTTTCCTAAGCGGTTTTTCCGCATTCAATAAAAAATGCCATTGTGTTTATTGTTCATCAAGTTCCGTGTTACTTGGTTGTCTTGTGCTAAAAAAGTCATATTTTATACTATAGCCTTTGATAAATAACGTAAGTAATATGGTGGTTAGTTTACTAACCACTGTTACTGAAATAGGTTTTAAATAATGTATTGATCTACATAATATTATGTTATTTTGTAAGGATGCCGCGTGTACTCAATGAACATTAAATTAAAGATAGTTTGTTTGAAGGTATACCTTCGGATGGGAATGTATCTGCAGCCTTGAACCCGGCGAAGACGAGCATTATTAGGACCAAGTCGATCTGATAATGGTGTTGCGTGACATACTTTCGGGGCTCCAGTTAAAATATGATGTAAAAATATGATAAAATTTGACTAATACTTCTGTTAGTGACTTAGTACCCAAACTGCTATAGTGGAACCAAAATGGTGAAAACATTTGTCAGTTGGAAGAACCGGTTGATTATACAGAAGGTGGGGGTATACCAAACGATACAAAAGAATTGGAGAATGTCCAACCTACACAACTATTTCCTTTGTTTTGTTCAGAAAATTTGTCAAAATGAAAATTTTTCAACCAAATTTTTATCATAATTATTTTTAATGCCAACTGCCATGGTGGTTAATAAACTAACCACCTTATTCCATAAAAAACTTTAGCTGTATTTTTATTTTTTCTTATTTTTCATAATATATGAACCCTAATTAAAGTAAAAATGCAATTGTTTTGATTATAAAATTATACACATAAAACTGTGTCTAAAGGAGTTAATTTAATTAAACATGATTTCCTTTATAAGGTGTTTTAATGAAAACATAATAAACAAATAATCTAAATATAAATCTCGAAAAAATATAGTTTATTTTCTGGAATACCCTTACTATGTTATGAATGCACTGCACATTTATACATATATTTATATATATTTTAATCATTACTATTATCTCCATCATTCGTCTGTCTATCCACACTTAGATAAAAGTGCATGTGAGTGGGTGTGTAAAGGATATAATAATCATTTATGCAGAGAATTCACTGCGGTTGCTGGATCTGCATCCGCCACTTATAATTAACACTAGTTATACGTCAATTAAATGTAATGTTTTTGACTAGTTTGTTTATCAAGGTTAAGATAATTGCCACTTTCTGCACTACCATTCCATAGTTATTTCACTAGTACAGTGTAGATCGGAAGTATAATTCAATATATATAATTTCTTAGGATCTTTTATGTAAGCTTTCTTCTTTCCTAACTTTTACGAAGCTTACCTAAGACATAGAAGTTTGAAATTCGACATAATTATAAAATACTTTAAATCCTAACGAAGCTATTTCATTTACATTACAATATGTTCGGGTAAATATCTAGGGAGTAAACACAAGATATGAGACTATCAGTGCAAAAGTGGTGTAACCCCACAACTATTTATTTAGTGGTATATTCAACTTACACCATTTTTGCTACATTACTTTGATATATTAGGCTCTGTGCAAAAACGATTTTTCAGCTCCATCTGATTTTGAATACCAAAAGTAAGCTTACCCCACTTTCGTATTGATATTGCTAATGTAATCACTGTATGTAACACCAGAACAGCAACCAATAAAAATTGTTGGTTACACCACTTTTGCACTGATGGCCTCTTAACCCTTAGATGCATGATTTTTACTTTTATTTTTCTATAAAGTATCAAATATTTAATTGATTTTTATTTATTATATTTCCTTGAGCTTTAGTTTGATTTAGAATTTCTTTAGCTGAAACTTTTCATTCTCCATTTAATTTTTCGAATTAGTATCAAGCTTATATTCCTCTAAAATTAAGTGAAACTGTAATGTAGACAATTGTCAACAATATGCATTAAAGGGTTAAGATGGACCCTCAATGTATGCAAAAATTGAAAATTCATTTGTTTCAAAAACGAAGGGCAGTTTTATGTGAGGTTAGGATAAACACAAATATGACAAAAATTTGAGCTCGAAAGGTTATAAATTTGCGTGCTGCACGAGGGTTAAAGGTCGTGAGGGAAAAAATTTTTTTTCCGTTTTTGTAAAAATGTTGCCATTAAATAATTACTTTTGCAATTTAGTTTAAAAAAAATTTGTACTTAATTTTCGTTGTAATGAGAAATAAAACACAAAAATTGGTTAAAAATTTTAAAGTTATTAAAAATTCCCCAGGCAATTAACGTGTCTCAGGCCACTAGAACAATAAATAAAAGAACCAAATTAATATATTTTGAGAAATATTAAAATAAAGACTAATTTTTACTTAAAATATATCCACAGTTACTTTTATATGAGTTTTTACCTTCATAGGATACCGTTAACCTAATCGCAGGTATGATCAAAAATGGAGTTTCAAAATTCAATTTTAAAATTTTGAAAAATTTTGTTAAAGAAATTTCAGAATTTTTTGATCATCTCATTTGGAATTTAATGGGAATATAATAGGGAATAAAAATATGAAATAAAATATGTCAATATCTTCTACAGTTTTTTCGTACCTGTGCTTTAAATTTTGGCGATTTTCGGGAAAAACTAAGTTGTTGGTCATATTTTGGCGAATAAGTAAAACCTATATAGAATATTATAGGCCAGATAATTCTAAATATACTCTGAAGGTTTTACTAGGAGCGGACTACGTTAACCCTTAAATCGTGAAGGTCAAAGGTAAAATTTTGCAATATTTGGAATTTCTAAATGAATGATAGCGAAATATTCAGCCTTATCATGTAAGGCGTAGTCGACAACGACAGTTTCATACTAGATTAAAGAAATTATTCAACCTGTTTCATTAATCTAGTACGAAACTGTCGTTTTCGTAAAACGACTACGCCTTACATGATAAGGCTGATTATATATTTTTGTCCCGATTTTAATGATACACCTTAAGGTCTTAAATTTATAATAACAGTGAAAAAAATTACCCTCAACTTTTAAAATCACAAAAAAAAACACAGTCAAATTGTGGCTCATTTTGACCAATAAAGCTCTTAAGAGTTAATTTAAATTTTTTCACTGTTATCGTAAATTTATCAAAAATTCGACAAATTTTGTGTGTTGACGTATCCATTCATCCGCAAATTGGTCGAAGAGCGTGGAACGTTGTTCGAACAGAACACCCATTTTGGTAAAACAACTTTACCATTTGAAAGAGTTGTTGAACGCTCCATCAGTCCATTGTCAAGTCACGAGATAGCCTGCTGTCAAACACAAACTGAAGCAGCTTGTTCAAAATTTAATAGGAGTCAACTAACAGATGCTTGTTGACAGCAGCAGTATTGCAAGGACTTCGAAATTATGCAATACCAACTGAATAAATGACATCCAATTCGACAGATGTAGCTTCAACAATAATGCCGCAATCAACTTTCAAAGTTCGGAGACTCTTTACGATGTCCGTATTGGATGACCCTTTAGCCTTTACGTATAAGCTGGTAGTACCTTTTAGAATTTTCTTTCTGACAAGATCTAATATTGTTTTCATTGAAATAAATAATTTAATTATAAATATAGTTAATATTACAGCTATAGTTACTTCAAATAAAAGTTTTAGAACCGGAAACGTTGCCTTTGCGTCACATGATTATAACAATATATTTATACCCTACACCACCATAGTGGGGAGGGTATTATGCGTTTGTGCAGATGTGTGTAACGCCCAAACCTTAAAGTATACCGATCGACATAGAATCACTTTCTGAGTCGATTAAACGATGTCCGTCCGTCCGTCTGGCTGGTTGGCTGGCTGTCCATGTAAAACTTGTGCGCAGAGTACAGGTCGCAATTTTGAAGATATTTCGGTAAAATTTGGTACGTATAATTTTTTCGGCCCAAGGACGAAGCCTATTGAAACTGGCTGAAATCGGTCCATTATTTCACCTAGCCCCCATACAAATGTCCTTCCGAAATTGGACTTTATCGGTCATAAATGTTTAATTTATATATGTATCTACACAAATTTCGCTCCAAATAAGTTTTATATATACGAAATTCATGTCACCAAATTTTGTTACGATCGGTCCATAATTAGTCATTGCTCCCATATAGACCCGCTTCCGAATATCAGTTTTACGTGCATAAATCGCTTAAAAATATTGGGATACACACAAAATTCAACATAGTTAACTTTCATATGGATATAAATCACACGACCTAATTTCATGGTGATCGGTCCATAATTGGTTGTAGCTCCCATATTCCGAAAATCACTCAAAAATATAAATTATTGAAATTTTAAAAGAAAAATGTTTTTGCTCTTTTACTTAGTGTAGGGTATTATATGGTCGGGCTTGACCGACCATACTTTCTTACTTGTTTTTTTATAATTTTTACTTATTAAATGAGAAATTAATCTAATATTTCCATTATTTTTAAATTAAATTATTCTGGCATCTCCGCTATTAGCAGTTCATTTTTATGATAATTCGTCGTACATGCAATGGAATGCAATGCGTTCAATAACATTAAAATTTAATGCATTTTTATAATGCAACGTTATTATTATTTTTATTATTAAGAGTATTGTTTTAAAGTAACTATAAAAATAAGTGGCTGTGGCAAAAACCACTTTTCACCACCAAACTACACTAAGGCCAATGTAAATTATTAAAACTATGATTATAAATTATGAAAATTTGGGAAATAAATTTAGCAGTTTTTATAAAACTTATATATAATAGAACGTTTAGAATTGAACAGTACTAAACCAACAGTATTTGGGACTAGTTTATGATTAATTAGCTGATTACATAATAACCTACTTGCTAGCTTTTTAACTAACGAATTTAACACATTTGCATTGCAAGACCTAGTTGTAGATTATTATTGATATTAAAGTTATTTTTCACTACTTCTGTATTTAAAATTCTACTTAAATATTTTTTTGAAACCTCTTTTTCATCTACAAGTAAATGAGTTTAATTTTGTAAATGGTGTAGCAATAATACAAAAATATGTATGAAATAAATGTATGACGATGTACATAGTATGTGAGCATGACGTTTAATAGAAATTCTGAAAACTGGTAATGCATTTATATGTATTATTAAACATACATATTTCTCATACATATAAATTTTTACATAACTTTATGCAATATGTCTGATTGTTTAGAAGTGTTATGCATTCTAATATACCTGTCATTGTTAGAAACAGTTTGATATGTATTATTTTAATAAATAATAACTGTTTGAACTTAAAACAAATTTTGAATAAATGTATTCAGAAATTATTAAACTAATAATGAAGTTCTCGTATAAATATTAATAATCGAATAATTGTTATACCATACTACACAGTGGGACTATGCAATCAAAAAAAGCTAAAAAATAAAGAGTGAACCGAAAATAACTTATAGGTTATTGCATTAAGTTAAATAAAACTGATACCGTTCAATATAAAAATTCTCGAATATTCAAATATTGAACAAATTCATTAAACATTGGCATATTATTCGATATTTATAAATTTATCCACTTTTTCCGGAAATCCTCCCATTCTTACCAAACAAACGCAATATCAAAGTAACACTGAATTCGATGAACAATAAACACTGTGCTTTTTTATTGAATATGTGAAAGTCTCTAAAAAACAGATGTTTACAATATTTTCAAATTAACATATTTATCTAGCCAGAGCACCCTGAGGGCAATGTTTTAAAAAAAAAATCCCAATAATTGCCAATAAACTATGTTTTAAAGACTATAGTAAAGGTGGTTAGTAAACTGACCACTAAACCGGAAAAAGTTATAGTTGTTTCCGTCACCTTTTTGGACGAGGTGCTCTCTTAAGCTTAAAATCGGACATGTCCTGGGATACCTTTCCCGTGTTCTTTAATATTTTTTTTATAAGAGCCCAATACTTTTCCACTGGCCAAAGTTCTGGACATTTGGGTGGATTTGGCTCCTGTGGTACAAAATTGACATTAGTGTTTGAGTACCACTCAACGCCCTTTTTCCCATAGTGGTATGATAGCAAATCATTCCAGAAATATGAAGGCACTCTATGCTGCTTTAAGAATTGTAAAATCCGTTTTTGTAGACACTCCGTAACATATATTTCCGTTTTTATCGTGACTGAGGCTCAAATTATTGACTTCTTTTGCACAACTGTAAATGGCTTGCCACACAAGAAACTTCTTGGCTAATTTTTTTTGTTTTTTATCCAGTATTATTTTTGAACATTACAATGTGTGTTAGAACTTTTATTCTTCCTGATCCACATATCCTTCCAATGTTCAGTGTTTCTTATACTGTTTAATGACTTTGGAAACAGTATGACGATGAACCTTCACATCTTTTGCTACTTTTTAACGTTATTAAAAAAATTTCAATTTCGTAAATAGTGATCCAAATGGAAGAATAAGATTCTTAATATAAAAGTACTATTAATGCCCGTAACTTCAACAAATAAATATCTACTGTGTAAAATACCAAGCGGTTAAATTTACCTAAAAGGGAACTTGACATTAATTTCAAATCAATATCTATGGGTAAAAATTACCAAATATTTTTACTCCATAAGTAACTAAGCACTGCCATTTATCTATTTGTTGAAATTACGGGCATAAGGCCCTAATTTTGTAAATCACGTCACCAAAGTGATATTTATATGGAAAACAAAAACAAAATTTCAAAAATTTTTAAAATTTGTTTTTGTTTTATATACAATATTTTCAAATTATGAAAGGCAAACCAACGCTTGAATTTTGGTGCGTTTGTTCTGTTAAGAATTTGTATATAAAACAAAAACAAATTTTTAAAATCTTTGAAATTTTGTTTTTGCTTTTCATATCACTTTATGACGTGATTTACAAAATTAGGGCCTAAATCTCCTTTTGTGAATTCTCATTCATTCATGATAGCATGTTCCCAATTTCATGTTTATTAGTTCATTATAATTGAAAAATCTAAAAGTACTTTTTTGTAGATTTTAATTTATGTCGGATTATATCTGATTTAATAATTCTTGGTAGATTCTAATTTATTTCGGATTATAACTATCTACCTTCATGATTCTTGGTTCATTATAATAGAATATTAAGAACGTACCATTCGTATAAAAGCAATATATATGTTTAATTTCAAGTTTTTGGGACCATTATTATTAAATTATTGAAAAAGTACTTTTATTAGAAAAAAAAAGTAAATGTAAGTCCCATTTTTGTGGATTCGAATTCATTCAGGATCATGTATTATTATAAATAATTCAAAAAGTACCACAGAATAAAGGAAAAGTACCAAAAAGTACTCACTCAGTACCATATGTGCTTATTTTCTTGTTTCTAGGTCAATTATTATAAGAGATTCAAAAACTACAATTAGAGGAACGAAAAGTAATTTGGTACATTAATACAAAATTAATAAGCACCCTATCCTGGATTATTACTTCAATCAGAAGGATATCAGCTAATTTTGAAGTCGATATGTTAAATAATTTAAAAAAGTACCTTTTCAAAAAGTGCCTGAACACCCATCAAGTTTGAAATATCAAAGTATTTCATTTTGGCGAATGTATTTCATTTTGGCAGATATCTCTCAAACAATTCAAGTCTGTATTCATTTTCCAAAAAAAGGAAAATAATGTTTAAAAAAGTACCAAACTGTTTTCCCGGATTTGGACCAATCTAACCCTTCGCACTCAAGTTCCAAATAACAACATGTTAGTTAATTTTTGTATGACTACACCATTTTTCATTGAAATTGAGAAAATTCCGAATGAAATTGAGAATTTCAAATTGAAATTGAGAAAATTCCAAATGAAATTGAGAATTTCCATTTCAGATTGAGAAAATTCCAAATGAAATTTAGAATTTCCATTTGAAATTGAGAATTTCCATTTGAAATTGAGAATTTCCATTTGAAATTGAGAGAATTCCAAATGAAATTGAGAAATTCTGTTTTAAATTGAGAAAATTCCAAATGAAATTGAGAATTTCAAATTGAAATTGAGAAAATTCCAAATGAAATTGAGAATTTCCAATTTAAATTGAGAAAATTCCAAATGAAATTGAGAATTTCCATTTCAGATTGAGAAAATTCCAAATGAAATTTAGAATTTCCATTTGAAATTGAGAATTTCCATTTGAAATTGAGAGAATTCCAAATGAAATTGAGAAATTCTGTTTTAAATTGGGAAAATTCCAATTGAAATTGAGAAAATTCCAAATGAAATGGGGAAAATTCTAAATAAAATTGAGAAACTTATATAAATTATTTTAAACTAAAAAGAACAATATTAACGATTATATCAGATGTGGAAAGATGTGGTGGTCTGGGTAGAGCGAACAATTTCAATTTATTTTGTCGTTGAAAACATAGTTGGTCTTGTGTTGGATCCCGAACAGTTCTTTTGATACCTACTTCCCGTGGCCCCGACATCCACCTGATAGGTGCAATTGGTACCGCAGACCAGAGCTGTAAATGAATCATTCTTTTTTGATTTTAATTCATTATGAATTAGCTAAATTTTGAATTAATTCATTGAATTGATAAAATGAATTGAATGAAATTTTAATCAATTCAAACGAATTAGGCAGAAATGAATTTCAATTCATTTCCAATTCAAATGAATTTGTAAAAATGAGTTGCAATTCATTTACAATTCATTTGAATTGAATTGATTTTGAATTAATTCAAATGAATTAGAAAAAAGAATTAGCAATTCAAATGAATGATTCAAAAATGAGTTGCAATCAATCAAATTCAAGAGCAGATCTCTAGGGGGAATGAAAGATTTCTCCTACCAAAATGAAAATATCCAGTACAAAAATTGAAAAGCATTGTCCTGATCAATGAAAACATGGTGTTTGGAGTTTATTTCTTCAAGAAGAACTGATTTTTATTTTGAAATACGCTGAACGACAAAACATATTTAATATTCAAGAAGCAATTAATAATTTTTGAAATTTTGTGACCCACGACCACCCAACAACAAACTTTTTGCTAATATTTATATTATATTTATTTCAAAAAAATAAAACTATCTTCCAGAAATAATCAAAAATCAGGAAAAATAACAATGTATGTAGTTCAAAACACAATTGAGTTTCATAAATAAGGCTAATTAGATTTAATTAGACAACAATAGCTTTTCAAAATTATCATCTGAAAGAAATCCACGTTTAGGGATGTTTAGAATAGAGGCGTACGAAAATAATCTTTCAACACCAGCTGACGATGGTAACTGCGCATTATATTTATAGGAAGACTTTTTAACCGTCGATTAATTATACTGCATACTTAATGACATTGAAGAATCTGCTAAATATGCTGCGAATTTCGCGTCGGAAATGAATTGCTATTTTTTTTTTCTAATTCGTTTGAATTAATTCAATTCAAATGAATTGAATTAATTCAAAATCAATTCAATTCAATTCATTTGAATTGGAAACGAATTGCAATTCATTTTTACCAAATTCATTTGAATTAATTCAAAATCAATTCAATTCATTTGAATTGGAAACGAATTGCAATTCATTTTTACCAAATTCATTTGAATTGACTCAAATTTCATTCAATTCATTTTTTTGTGTGAATGATTCGCGAATTAATTCAAAAATGAGTGATTCATTTACAGCTCTGCCGCAGACATTATAGTCACAGAGGTTCATTCACTGCCGAAAGCGCAAACGAATGGGTCAAAAGTGTTGATAGAAAGAGGTGTGTAATCAGTTATCTGAACTCGTTTTGGTATATGACAATGCCCCTTGCCACAGTCGTTTATGTGAAATTTTCGACAACTCTCCAGCAACACTTTTACCATTGAGTTACTATTCACCAAAGCTTAACCCTATTGAAATAATTTGGTCCAAAATCAAAAATATTGTTAAGTCAAAGATGAATATACCAACCGTAAATCCTCCAAATGTAGGAGAGCAGATGATTTTATATCATTAAGAATTAATTAACGATTCCAAGTCCTATATAACTATGTACTGGAGATTGAAGTAAAGCTATACAACATACAACATCATTCCACCAGAGCGCTTTGGAATTGCAAGATAAGACTGTGTACATATGTTTTTTGTTTAATTTATATTATAATATTTATTTATGTAGAGTAAAATAAAATTTTCTCAATTTCATTTAGAATTTTCTTAATTTCAATTACAATTTTCCCAATTTCATTTGGAATTTTCTTAATTTCAAATGGAAATTCTCAATTTCAATTTGAATTTTCTCAATTTGAAATGGAATTTCTCAATTTCATTTGGAATTTTCTCAATTTGAAATGGAATTTCTCAATTTCATTTATAATTTTCTCAATTTAAAATGGAAATTCTCAATTTCATTTTACCTCTTTTTGTTACTTTTATGTCAAAATTGAGATGATACAAATTTTATTCAAATAAATTTTAGTATCACAGTGGGAGCTCATAACATGTCTATGTCTATTTACAGAAAAAGTACCAAAAATAAATAAAATTTTTACCGCTTAGCCCTCCAAAATCCCTTTATCATTTTCAAGCTGAAATTACTCCTTGATGGTCCATGGGAAGTATACCCGTATTCCAAGGAAATGGAATGGTTTAAAAAAGTTCAAGGCGATCCGACCAATAGTTCAGTTTCTATTGAGATTTAAAGGTGATTAGTAGGGGAACTTGTGAAAAGGTCCGTTGGGACCTTGTACTGAAATTTCAGCAGAGTCTTGCCTGCCATTTTTATACATACATTTTAAATTTTGTTTCTATCTGTATAAGTTTAGAAGTGGGGTAAAATCATCCCCTAAATCTTCGAATTTCCAAAAATCCCTTCTTAGTGGAACTACACAGGGAGAGGGAAAGCTATAGTCGAAATTTCATAAATCTACCTTTTGGCGTTTAGGCTGGGCGATGTTAAACCAGTCAGTCACGTAGTATCTATATAAATGAAGTATTTATGACCGATAAAGTCTTTTTTCGGGAGGACATTTGTATGGGGTAGGTGTAACAATGAACCGATAATACCAATTTTGTACTGAATTGAACAGAATTATTGCTTTAAATTTGCATTCGGCTCCACTAAAGCGCAAAAACTTTAGAAAAGTCAAAAAGTTACTAAATTAATTCCAATTTAAGATTATTATTTTCTTGATTTATTTATACCCCCTCCAAAACTTATACTAGCACAAGTGTGAAATCATATAAATCTCAAATATTATGTTGCATTTAGCGATATTGTCCTTTATATACAATATTTTTTATCTAGTCCTTCTTAATATTTAGTCAATGGTAAGTGTTTCTATCTTTAATTCTCCGCATACGCCAAATATTTTGCTTTTCCAAAAGGATACAAAATGAACTTTCAAGAAAAAAAAAACTTACTCTAGACTATACAACAAAGTGTATTGTATTTGTAGTTTTTCAATACAATATTGTTATACAATATATTAACAAAGGACCTTGTTGTTTGTCCGTACACACATATTAAATGTGGTCAAATCTTCAAGAACAAATAATGATAAAAAAAACAAGTAAGAGTGCTATATTCGGCTATGCCGAATCTTATATACCCTTCACCTTTGTTGTGGATGCATCATTATTTTTTATAATTAGTATATAGGTATGTATGTACATTGCCCACTTTCAGCTTACAGCATCCTAAATTTATCAAGAACACAAAAAACAACAACAACGCCAAACGAAACAGAACACCAAAAGAAAAAACAAAAACAAAATACGCAAGGCAATGAAACCAACACACATCCAAACATACGTTTAATTGTATAAAAAACAACAACAACGCCAAAAGAAAAACAAAATACGCAAATCATGCACATTCAAACATACGATTTGTTGAAATCAAAAGTTTAGTTGTATAAAAAACAACAACAACGCCAAAAGAAACAAAACACAAAAAAAAACAAAATACGCAAAGCTTGCACATCCAACCATACGTTTTGTTGTTTTTTTGTCAAAAAAACCAACACACAACCAAACAAACGGTTAGTTGTATAAAAAACAACAACAACGCCAAAAGAAACAAAACACAAAAAAAAAACAAAATACGCAAAGCTTGCACATCCAACCATACGTTTTGTTGTGTTTTTGTCAAAGCATGCAATACATTGTGTTTTTTGATGACATTTTCAGAGGTTGTCTCGGATTTTTGCTCATATTTATGGACGGATTTTGCTGATTTTAAATAGCAAAATTCTCGAAAGTATGTCTGACAGAATTGTTGAAGATTTGGATCCCGGAGATATCTGGGGCCTCAGAAAATTGATTTCAACAGACAGACAGACGGACAGACAGACAGACAGACAGACAGACAGACAGACAGACAGACAGACAGACAGACAGACAGACAGACAGACAGACAGACAGACAGACAGACAGACAGACAGACAGACAGACAGACAGACAGACAGACAGACAGACAGACAGACAGACAGACAGACAGACAGACAGACAGACAGACAGACAGACAGACAGACAGACAGACAGTCAGACAGACAGACAGACAGACAGACAGACAGACAGACAGACAGACAGACAGACAGACAGACAGACAGACAGACAGACAGACAGACAGACAGACAGACAGACAGACAGACAGACAGACAGACAGACAGACAGACAGACAGACAGACAGACAGACAGACAGACAGACAGACAGACAGACAGACAGACAGACAGACAGACAGACAGACAGACAGACAGACAGACAGACAGACAGACAGACAGACAGACAGACAGACAGACAGACAGACAGACAGACAGACAGACAGACAGACAGACAGACAGACAGACAGACAGACAGACAGACAGACAGACAGACAGACAGACAGACAGACAGACAGACAGACAGACAGACAGACAGACAGACAGACAGACAGACAGACAGACAGACAGACAGACAGACAGACAGACAGACAGACAGACAGACAGACAGACAGACAGACAGACAGACAGACAGACAGACAGACAGACAGACAGACAGACAGACAGACAGACAGACAGACAGACAGACAGACAGACAGACAGACAGACAGACAGACAGACAGACAGACAGACAGACAGACAGACAGACAGACAGACAGACAGACAGACAGACAGACAGACAGACAGACAGACAGACAGACAGACAGACAGACAGACAGACAGACAGACAGACAGACAGACAGACAGACAGACAGACAGACAGACAGACAGACAGACAGACAGACAGACAGACAGACAGACAGACAGACAGACAGACATACAGACATACAGACATACAGACATACAGACATACAGACAGACAGACAGACAGACAGACAGACAGACAGACAGACAGACAGACAGACAGACAGACAGACAGACAGACAGACAGACAGACAGACAGACAGACAGACAGACAGACAGACAGACAGACAGACAGACAGACAGACAGACAGACAGACAGACAGACAGACAGACAGACAGACAGACAGACAGACAGACAGACAGACAGACAGACAGACAGACATACAGACATACAGACATACAGACAGACAGACAGACAGACAGACAGACAGACAGACAGACAGACAGACAGACAGACAGACAGACAGACAGACAGACAGACAGACAGACAGACAGACAGACAGACAGACAGACAGACAGACAGACAGACAGACAGACAGACAGACAGACAGACAGACAGACAGACAGACAGACAGACAGACAGACAGACAGACAGACAGACAGACAGACAGACAGACAGACAGACAGACAGACAGACAGACAGACAGACAGACAGACAGACAGACAGACAGACAGACAGACAGACAGACAGACAGACAGACAGACAGACATACAGACAGACAGACAGACAGACAGACAGACAGACAGACAGACAGACAGACAGACAGACAGACAGACAGACAGACAGACAGACAGACAGACAGACAGACAGACAGACAGACAGACAGACAGACAGACAGACAGACAGACAGACAGACAGACAGACAGACAGACAGACAGACAGACAGACAGACAGACAGACAGACAGACAGACAGACAGACAGACAGACAGACAGACAGACAGACAGACAGACAGACAGACAGACAGACAGACAGACAGACAGACAGACAGACAGACAGACAGACAGACAGACAGACAGACAGACAGACAGACAGACAGACAGACAGACAGACAGACAGACAGACAGACAGACAGACAGACAGACAGACAGACAGACAGACAGACAGACAGACAGACAGACAGACAGACAGACAGACAGACAGACAGACAGACAGACAGACAGACAGACAGACAGACAGACAGACAGACAGACAGACAGACAGACAGACAGACAGACAGACAGACAGACAGACAGACAGACAGACAGACAGACAGACAGACAGACAGACAGACAGACAGACAGACAGACAGACAGACAGACAGACAGACAGACAGACAGACAGACAGACAGACAGACAGACAGACAGACAGACAGACAGACAGACAGACAGACAGACAGACAGACAGACAGACAGACAGACAGACAGACAGACAGACAGACAGACAGACAGACAGACAGACAGACAGACAGACAGACAGACAGACAGACAGACAGACAGACAGACAGACAGACAGACAGACAGACAGACAGACAGACAGACAGACAGACAGACAGACAGACAGACAGACAGACAGACAGACAGACAGACAGACAGACAGACAGACAGACAGACAGACAGACAGACAGACAGACAGACAGACAGACAGACAGACAGACAGACAGACAGACAGACAGACAGACAGACAGACAGACAGACAGACAGACAGACAGACAGACAGACAGACAGACAGACAGACAGACAGACAGACAGACAGACAGACAGACAGACAGACAGACAGACAGACAGACAGACAGACAGACAGACAGACAGACAGACAGACAGACAGACAGACAGACAGACAGACAGACAGACAGACAGACAGACAGACAGGCAGGCAGGCAGACAGACAGACAGACAGACAGACAGACAGACAGACAGACAGACAGACAGACAGACAGACAGACAGACAGACAGACAGACAGACAGACAGACAGACAGACAGACAGACAGACAGACAGACAGACAGACAGACAGACAGACAGACAGACAGACAGACAGACAGACAGACAGACAGACAGACAGACAGACAGACAGACAGACAGACAGACAGACAGACAGACAGACAGACAGACAGACAGACAGACAGACAGACAGACAGACAGACAGACAGACAGACAGACAGACAGACAGACAGACAGACAGACAGACAGACAGACAGACAGACAGACAGACAGACAGACAGACAGACAGACAGACAGACAGACAGACAGACAGACAGACAGACAGACAGACAGACAGACAGACAGACAGACAGACAGACAGACAGACAGACAGACAGACAGACAGACAGACAGACAGACAGACAGACAGACAGACAGACAGACAGACAGACAGACAGACAGACAGACAGACAGACAGACAGACAGACAGACAGACAGACAGACAGACAGACAGACAGACAGACAGACAGACAGACAGACAGACAGACAGACAGACAGACAGACAGACATGGCTTAATCGACTCCGCTATCTATAAGGATCCAGAATATATATACTTTATAGGGTCGGAAATGAAAAATGTAGAAATTACAAACGGAATGACAAACTTATATATACCCTTCTCACGAAGCTGTAGGGTATAAAAAATAATAATAATGAAAAATAAATAGAGAAAGAAAGACGGACAGACAGAATGAAATAAGTCAACTATAATTGTAAAAGAAACTTTAACAAACAATATCTTCAATAGCCAAGAGCTGCTGCAGCAAAATGTCCAATTGTTTAACTGTATAAAGGAAACTGTTTATTTGAAATTTTTGTTGGCACGTACAAAGGACAATGGGCAACGTCCATATGTATGTGTTTGCCGACAATATCCTTTACTCCTTTACTGTTTTTTGTCCTTCTCTTTAGATTATTGTGTTCTATGTTTGGTTAAGTTTATTACTTATTATTGTTGTTGGTTGATTGTATTTTTTTTGTTGTTGTTGCATAAGGCCATAATTCATAAAGACTAAACTTCTAAATACAAACAGACAATGCACATACATACATCCTAGGAGACTTTTCTAGGACTATTTGTTTGCAACTGTATGTATGAGTGTCTTTTTTTTTTTTGCTTGTGTAGTCAGATAAACTTGTGTAGTATTCTTTACCATCCATTACATTGTGTATTGTGTTGTATTGTTGTGCATACCATTGGGTTAATTGATTATATTGAATTCCATAAAGCAAAGGACGAATATCTTCTAAACATAAACGCACTCATATACTCACCATATTTATCAACGTTACTCTACTAAATACACTGTGGTACTCATTGCAAAATATCAAATATCGCGTTACAAAGTAGTAATTAGAAAATGACGAATATCTTGGAAACTAGCTCCAATATAATTTTTTTAATACTACAAATAAATAATAGGCCGATTGGTCCAAATTAATTTAAAAAAATTATATTACACCCACTAAAAACTTGGTAATAACTTGTTATTACTCAATACCTTACTTTTCAATGACAACTGCTTACCATCTGAATTATTTAGAACCGCGGCGGCTTGGCTGGGTGATATTCCAAATGGCCAAATTTTCATGATTCTGACGCATAAATCAGGCTGAATTTAGCCATGGGTTATGTTGATTTTGAGGAAAAATTCGAACATGATCAAATAGCATGACCTCGGTGGCCCGTTCACATCACCTCCACGTGAGATAAAAATGCCCTTAAATCGCCGGAGCCGTCTTGTTGAAACCACATGTCATAGGTTACCATATCATCCAATGCAGGCTAAAAGAAGTTGGTAATAATCGACATATAGCGCTCACTTTGCCGCTATTGGCCTGGCCAACGTCGTTCTCAAAGAAATATGGACCGATGACGCCGCCAGCCCAAAATCCACAACAAACAGTGACTTTTTCGGATTGCATTAGACGCTGTTGTATCTTATGTGGATTGGTATCGTCCCAAATTCGACAATTACCCATATATCCAGAAATGAATGATCCAGGATGGTGGTTTTTTTTGTGAAAATTAGGTTCAGAACGAAAACCCATTTTTATAAGACAATTTAATCATTTGCACATGTTATTAAAAGCTATATCCGTCCATAGTGATTTGGCAAAACAAACTGAATAAATTGCAGTCAATTTGACAGATGCACAGTGGTTTAGAAACGTTTTTTTTGGAAATAATTCGTTATATTGGGAACTATTGGAGATATTATTACGAAATTTCACAAAAATCCAAAAATCTATTTATGATCCAAATGAGCTGAAATTTAATACATAAATACACTGGTGCA